>NC_081413.1:39117000-39254000 GCF_030272615.1 Cryptomeria japonica | reverse complement strand
ATGTGTCCAACTGACCTAGAAAATCCTTTACATGATCTATATTACATTTTGGTGCAATCATCTTAAGAATAGGTATTGTTCCATCAATTGCTTTATAAGCCAATGCATTACAATCAATTATTATCTTGATAGAGTCCAGGAGTACCTCTGTCTCATTGGTAGGCCTGAATTCACTTAAAGAAGTACCGGATGTTTGACTAACTGCTTTGATTACCTCAGTGCTCCCAACATTAGTTACCAATTTGCTTGTATTATCCTCGGGTGAATCAGTCTGAGTTTGTGTTTCAACCTATAATGGTTTGGGTTTCTCAGTGATTACTGGTTTCACTATCTCAATATGTACCTATGGCTCTGTCAATTTCTCTATGGGTTTTTCTGTGTTCTCAGCTACTAGTATCTTTGTCTCTGTAGGTTTCTCAGTGCCAACATCTATCTACCAATATTCATACTAGTGTCCAATGGTTGTTTGGTTTGTAGTTTATGCTCTATTTTTATTTTAACCTCAACATTCTCTACCAGTTGCTTAGCAATGTTTCCACTATCAGCAATATCATTCTTTAGCTCTATATTATCCTTGTCCACAACAATGTTCACTTCCTGAGTGTCCATATTCATGGTGAATAGAATTTCTGATTCAGGGTTAGTGTTATCATGTGTTGTACCTACACTGTTAGTAGCTAGTGTATCAACAATATGTACCAGTGCAGTGTCCAAGGGTGGTGGTAAGTTGTCAGTTATTTTGATGCTTGGTATTCCACCAACTTTACCTTTCCCTTTGTCCTTGTCTTTCTGATATACCTTAAATGTTTTCTTCAACTTGTTCAAATCCTCTTGTTTTTCTTTTTCTACAAAAAGATATCCCATTTATCAGTTGTTTCCTCTGCAATCTCATTAACTCTACTAGTCATCAAGCTCACTTGCCGGTGACCGCTAGCAAAAAATAATCGGTTAGCCTCACAAATTAAGTCATCAATTTCCTCTTTAAAGTTAACTGGATGTACAACTAGAAGTTTTTCTATTTTAAGTTTCTTGTCTAACTCCATTACTGCAATCCTCTTTGCATCTAACCTTCTATATAGATCATTTGGTAAGTCATCTACAACTTCAATTAACACTTTCTTGTATATGTCCAGATGTAGAATTATACAATTTTCAATACTTTCCTTTTCCGAATCAGTGAATGTGTTATACAATTTGCTCACATTTGCCAACTTACCATCATCAGTTATTTCATTCAACAAATTATCTAAAGGAGGTATAACGTATTTTTGTTTCTTCTTGGGTGTAAGTTTCTTTGTCGGTTGCCTTACTGCTTGCTGTTTCTTTCTGAAGGTTCTTGTTTTCTTGGGTGGAGGAGAGGGTACCGGTGAGGGTTTTCTCTTCCTATCAACTCTCTTGAATTTTGCAGATATCTCACTGTCAGATGATATGCCAAATGGTGAAATGTGTGCCTCTGGTTGCAGTCCTTCTAGTTCACTTGCCTTTATACCAGTAAGGTTCATAATGTTTTCTTTTACATCCTTTACCTGTTTAGAAGCATCTCTTATATACTTTTCTCTTCTCTTCCTTTGTTTCATTGTTCGTACACCACTTTCAATTGTTTTAGCGCTACCAAAAACTTCTTCGGATGGCTCTCTAGGTGCATCTAACAAAGCTTTTGCATAAGTTTCAACAATGTTTAGATCTACCTCATAACCCATTTCTATTACCCATACAGTTCTAGGTAATACAACTTCCATCCATGATTCATCTTTCTTCTTTACAAAACATATTTCCTTATCATATTTATCTACTACACTGTGGTAGTCTCTCTCTGGTTTTCATTTTGGTTTGGAAAGATTTGAAATATTCAGTTATATTGTTTTCCTTAGCAGTACCCATGTCGGTGAAAGCTTCTTGGAATTGTTTGCCTATCGGTATGTCATATCCAAAGTCTTTCTATCCAATACCGGGAATTTCCTTTGTGAAATACAACATAAGGCATACTAAGAGATTACCAGAACAAAATGTCCCTTTATTATCACTTTTTATCTTCTTCAAGTTATCAATTAGCTCATCCTTCAACCATTCGCACACATCTATTTTTGCATCAGTATTGACCATTTCATAAGCACTATTAATGCAAAGACTAGAAACTGAATTAAATTTGTTTGCATGTGTAGTCTTGTAACCTAAAATCACACTTATGAATCTCACATTAATGTCCTTGATGTCATTCACTCTCAGAGATCTACTATCAGATGTTGCTCCGGTTAAGGTCATGACTTCGTTATTAGGAACCTTCTTAGTTTTGTCAGGTCTGCTGTCGGTTGAGGGTAGACCTATCACTACCCTAATTGCTTGCCAGGTGAATTTGCAGACTAAATCTAACCAAAGAAATTCTCCATGTGCCCTACTTAGGACAATTCTCACAACTTCCTTCAAAAATTTAGGGATTTTCAAGATTTCCACAAAACCTAAAGTCTCAATAACCTTGTGCTCGGGTTTGACATTGCCATTTTCATCACAAATTATGATTTTAAACATCTTTAACACTTCCTCAGAACCTAATTCTTTAATATTGTAGTGAATATATATCCTAGGGTCTTCAGCATAAGCTACACCTTTAGGAATCTTTGAAAATGTGCCTATGGAATCGTCTTGCTTAGCTATCTTGAGAATAATTTTAAATACGAGCCTAGGGTGTTTTATATTTTCCACAATAGTAGGGTTTGCAATAAATTCGGGAGCAGAAGAGGAAGGCATTTGAAAAATACCTTAAGCTATCTGATAATGTTTGAATGCTTGAAAGAAACCACTTCACACCTTCGCCTTGAATGCCTTCACTCAGATTTCATGCTCTCTGCTAATTTGAATGCTTGGTGAATCAAAAATGAAGGAAAACTGATCATTTATAATGAAATTTTTTTCAACAACCACATTAAATGCTTGTCGGTTAAGTGAAAACTTAACACATCTTCCAGTAAAGAAGAAATCTATCTTCTCACCATCGACCGAGGGTAAACTGCATGATATTCAATTTGCTGCAATACCCCAAAAAGGTTACTTCTCAGTGGGATGAAGAATCTCCTACCACTGGAGTAATACTCTGTTATACCGGTAAAGGAATAGTCTCATCAACATTATGATCTGACTTTCTAATCTATTGTTTTGAAAATTCTTGCTTTACCTCATGAACCTTTTCTTTGCCTTTCAAGTTGGGTCCTTTATTATTTGCCAGTGAAGTCTTGCTTCTATAAAATTTTGCAATATGTCCAATTTTTTTACAAGCATAACAAGTCACATCATTCTTCTGAATAGCCTTTCCATATCCTATGCTGGTTTGTGTCTTGCATTGATTAGATAAGTGCCCAAATCTTCCACAAACATAACATCTCACATTCATTCTACAGTTGCTTTTGGAACATTGACCGGTGGGTGCATAAATGTTCTGATTGTTTCTAGATCTACATTGATTTTCTCTATGGCCATACTTGTTACAGTTAAAGCATTTCCCATTAAATTTGTAAGCATTAGGTTGTCTTACCAGTTTACTGTGATCATGATTGTTTGTAGTACTATAACTTTCTCCAACTTCAAATCCAAGTCCATTTGTATCTCCATTAGGTTTCTGACTTTTCAGCATATCATCAAGTTCCTCTGAACTTTTCTTGAATTTCTCTTTGTGTTGATTTGCAGTAACCAACTCATTTTCTAGAATTCCCATTTGTCTCATAGGTTCAGTTTTATCATGTTGAATGTGAGTCTTAGATTTTCATTTCCAACATCATTGAGTCTTCTAGTCAATTCATATTTATTCTTCTTCCTATCTTCAACATCTTTACAAAATCTCATAGTATTGTTTTCTTGTCTCATCTTGTTCACAAGTTCATTAAGAGTTTCCTTTTCATCATTGTCACTCTGCATCTTCTTATGAAGTTCTTTTCTTTTATTTCTAGCAATAGTAAGATTCTCCTAAAGTCCTTGAATGAATTCCTATGCAGTCCTTAGATCATCTTCAAGTTTGATATTCTTCAACTTCTCTGAATCATAGTCTACAAGAGCTCCTTCCAATTTATTTCTTAAGTTCTCCATCTGTGTCGGTGTCAGAATCTTCCTCAAGCAGTTAGGCTTTTGAAAATAGAGGACCAGACTCTGATACCAATTGTTAGGATTAATAATAGTCCCAAAGATACTGAGAGGGGGGGTGAATCCGTATCTAACCGGTTAACAGAACATTTAACCTTATTAAGTATTTTGCACTCCAAAACAGTGTACCGGTAAATAAGAATTAATGCAGTAAAAAGGAACAATAAAGACAACATAGAAAACACACCATAACACAAGATGTTTAACGATGAAACCTGGTGTGGGAAAAACCTCGGTGAGATTTGTGACCCACAATATTCACTCACTAGCCAATGAATAAATATTACTTACAATGAGGGGCCTGCACATGCAGGAAGGCCAACTGCCTAGAGCTCACTGCTCAATTTACAAGATAGAAGTCTCACTGACTTACAAAATGGATTATGAAAATCCAATACAATGTACTACTTCAAATCAACATCAACTATGCCAGGTTCAGTACCGGTTTAAGCTCATTCTATAACCAAAACCTTTGTTGTCAACTTATATCTCCTTATACAAAAATATCATTCATTCATAATATCCTTCTACCATACTTCTTACACAAAATGACCTATAAGATCTCATACATATATATGAGTCTTTTATAATATGCCATGTCGGCTTTACAAAAGATAATTACATTAAATACAATAAAAAAAAGTTTATTCCTTGTCGGCTGGAGTGTCGGTATGCATTGTAGCCGCTACCAGTGCAGTGCCTGTCGGTGTATGTAGATGTCTATGTCGGTGCCGGTGGCTTTACTAGATGAATATCGAGTGGTTGCCAGAAAATTTGCCATCAGTGACAACACCATCATTTCTCATTAGAGTGTATAATGCCAACAATGTAGTGGGTCGGCATGGTGGTTTCTGCATCTTCCCCAAAAATCTGACACAAAGACTAGTAGATTCCTTTATCCCTCAGAGTAAAGAAATTCAAAGGGAAAGGCTCCATTGTGCTTGGGCTTTCTAATATCAATCCCCCTATTTTTGCAAAGAATTCTTTCAATGGACCATTCCTGAAGTGATCCCTCTATGCCTCATAAACCTTCTCAAGCAATTCAAAATTAATGGGCTCCAAGTAATTTGAAACCTCACTAAGTCGGAAAACTCTTCTGAATTCATCATCAGTGATTTCAATTAAAACCCCACCATTTACATTCCTTACAGTCTTAGTAATGGGATCATAGTTTTTTGCAATTTGGGTCAATAGATCAACATCCATGAAAACTCCAGGCACTACAAGCTTCCCGACATCTAATTCCCTTACATAATTCATTGGAGCAGGGAAACTTCACTGACTAAAACCCACTTTGAAAAGTCCTAAACCTATTATTCCTATCTAGGCATCTCTCAGCCAATACCCCTTATCATACAAACCGTCATCAATTCTCAAGCAAGGAGATTTAGGCACAAGCTCCTTCATTTTTACTACACTATTGGTAGATTGGGACAATTGCTCTAAGAAATCATCACAAATTTCTCTTTCCTGATAGTCTAGCTTCCCTCTGAATTCCCTTCGCGGTGCCATCTCAGAATTACCCATACTTTAATAACAATTCAAACAACCTCTCTGAAAATTCAAGCACTCAATAATCAAGTAGTCTGTAATTGTAAAACACAGTTGCAAGAAAACTTACTCACTGCAACTAAGCATTTATGAGGATTAATTAAACGACAAACCTCAGAAATTAATCTTCATAAATGATTCAAAATTTTGGCTCCAACGGATCAGAAGAGAATTTCTCTGAGTATTTTTTCATTAGTCGCAAATCCGCGATGACTAACGGTCGAGCTTCTCCGCATAGCGGATTAGCAAGAGTCGTGAGATGATACAAAACTAGCATGCTTTTTAAATTACCTGAGTTGTGCATTTTAGAGCGGGTCCCACCATTTATTCTCTGATCTGCAAAGGCTAAAGGTCATGCAACTTCACATAGCAGATTAGCGACAGTCGTTGGATGATACAAAACTAACCAATCTTTAAAACCTTTAAGAGTTTAATCGCTACCATTTTATTTTCCATCGTAACCATTTGCATGAACTAGTGGCTTGAACCATTCCAGCTAGTGGCTTGTCGCTGATCCACGAAGACTAACTTCCAGGAAACTTCCCTTTGCGATATAGCAACCACCCTTGATGTTCTTGGAACATGCAAACATGTTAACAAACTGAAACCACTTTCTTTTCATGGGCCCCACCACTTAGTCACTAATCCGCAAAGACTAAAGGTCATGCAAATTCACATAGCAGATTAGCAACATCCATGAGATTTGATCAAACTCACTCAACCTTTAAAAGTCACAAACACTTAACCACCAACCATACACCACATGCCTTAACCGCTCGATGTAGCTGCTTTGCTGCTAGTGGCTTGTTGCTGGTCTGCAATGGGTAATGTTCAGGCAACTTCGCATAGCAAATTAGCAACAACTGTCGATGCACCAACAACTTATATGTACGTTAACACAATGAGAATGCCACCTAAGAGTGGGTCCCACCCTCTAGTCGCTAGTTCGCAAAGGATAAAATTTGGGTTCTTTCGCATAGCGGATCAGCGATAGTCGTCGGATGAACAATCAACTACTCAATACTTTAAGAACCTTATTCGGGAATTTAAAGGGGTTAAAACTTAGGAATAAGCAAAAAATTAAAACATTAGAACCCACCTAGGCCTAGACCTAAGAGGGGCCTCCCCCTTTAATGATGTACCCAACCCTTCCACTTAAGTGGAAATAGGTAATGAGCAAAAAGAAAGAAAGGTTCGCATACTGAAAATTTTGAAAATGAAAAACCCTAAACCCTCTGAAACCACAACCCTTGGACCAGAAAACAAATTCTAAACCTTGACAGACCTCTTTAGGTATTGAAGGCAAAACTCGCAATTTATTTAAAACACTGACAACACATATCTTACCCGGTAACCATCAAGTTTACTGATTTTGACAGTAGGGTCAACTTCATTAAGAGTTTTCAATTTGTCCCACATAACCTTAGCTGATGATTTATCAGTCAATCCCATGATTTTCTGATTAGTAAGTGCACACAAGAGGACTTCTCAAGCTCTGCAATCATTTTCAATATTCTTATCCAGATCTGCAGGAGTAGGATTGCCAGATGCTGGATCATAAGGTGTGTATCCTTTCTCAGTGATCTCCAAAATATCCTTGCAAAGACATCTAAGATGAGTCTCCATTCAAATTTTCCATGTCCCATAATTTTTTCCATCAAGCTTAGGGATTTCTTCTAAAAATAATTTTCAGTGGATTAGAAGTGTTAGTTTCCATAGGATCTACCTCAAGTGGTTAAGCGTCTACAAAAGAGGATCAAAGATTTGATACCAATTGTTAGGAAAATTGGTGAACAACTGAGAGGGGGGCTGAATTAGTTGTTAACAGATTATAACTTTTAATCCACAATAGAACCTTAAACATATCAAGTACTGGTAAAGCACATACAGATGCTAGTAGGAAGAGATACCAGTAAACAATATAACTTAACAATTAACTAGATAATCAATGCAAAGCAACCATACCACATAACACCATGATTTATATGTGGAAAACCTGGAAAGGGAAAAACCATGGGGGGAAGCCTACCCATAGTCAGATGATACTTCTGTAGAAAGTATGTGTTATAATGAGGAGCCTGCACTTGCAGGAAGGCACACTTCCTAGAGTGTAGTTCTCATTACAAAAGAGTCACACTGACTATAGAGAGGTTACAACCATCCCAAGATAAATGGACAAAAATCCAATAGAGTGAATTGCTAGAAATAGCATCTACCATTCCTAATTACAGTGTCGGTTAAGCTCAGTGCCAAAGGACTAAATCATCTTCTCAATTCAATTCGATCACCAATGATCTACCAACTCCTCTGCTTGAATGATATTACAATATTCACACATTACATTCCTTGACCACGAATTTTCCAATAACCATGATACTTTATAAAGAGTTTATACCTCTTATTTATACAAACCTTAAGGCCTAAACCAATTAGGTCGGCCACCTAAATATATTGCAATAAGATCATTACATGATTCCATATTACAATGATATTCCATGTCAGCTTAAGACCAAAACAATAGTAATAAATCCATAAATCATCTCTGATGCAGAGGTAGTAGGGCTAAACACAAACTTGCAGATGAAAAGGATAAATTATGGACCCAAACCCCTATGCTTCTATGGTGCCACAAAGTACTCACAATGCCTCAATAGGCTTAAAACTTGACTCCATCTTAACCAAGTTCTTCCCCTACCTCCACATACTTCAAATAACTCCAACTAACATGTCTCCAATGTTTTCAAACCCTTAACCCAACATTTGATACCAAAACCCAATTTTAGCCCTTCACTAGGCCTAGTTGTCTAGTAGCCTGCTGACCGGTTTTGTCAAATTTATCCACAATGTTCCAAACATATCAGATGAAAAAATTATGGATATGAATACCCCTACCTAACAGCAATAACATATCCAAAAATTAGGTGTTGGTGTTTTGGACGAAATGCCTCAAAAACTCGCTGTCCTCTCTAGCTGATAGGGCTAATTAGGCCACTTTTGTGAAGCAAGTTCCAACAAAACTTAACACCAAGAAAAACCACTTTGTACAGTCTCTTATTAGGTTCCAAAACCAAATATTTTCCAGGTTACAAGGTCTGGTTACACTCCCAAATACCCAAGTTACAAAAACCTCCTTAAATCAACCCAAAACCTAGGGCTTGCTCAAAATCCCATCAAAACTCACTTCCAGAATCAAACAAAGGTTGATTCACCATTTATTCAACATACCAACACTGATCCAAACATAAAAATGACCCTTCATTAAGGCCAATCCTCTGCTGCTACAACTATGGCATCAAAACCATGTATTTTCCCAATCAAAACCCATGGTGTACACCTGCAACTTCACATCTCCAGCATGTTATAAGGGTTAGAAATGTATTATACATGTTAGGCAGAGCCTCTCCTATGAGAATCAGATTCTTACATCCATAGAAGGGCTCCAAATTGCATTTTGGGCCTTCAATGCCAATGTAACACTCAGAAAATTTAGGACAGCCAACACAAAATGACAATATCTGATCAAAACCTTCTATAAAATCATTCAAAACAATGTTTAATACTGATTCCTAAATTCCTTTAGCCTCCACCATGAACATACAACACTTCCCAATCAATAAACCATCAATAAAATCAAAGGAAAAGCAAGAAAAGACTAGTTTTTATTGATTTTACTGTTCTGTCTGTACTATGTCCGTATAGTACATCCAACCTAGCCAAAATGGCATTACAAAGCTTTATAAATCCTTCCTCTAACTTCCCAAACCGAAATCCAGTTAGTTTGAGTGATTAGAGTGACAAAACAACTCATAAACCACTTTCCCTCCAAAACTGTAACTAGCCATTAAAATTCAAAATTTGAATTTCTAACTTTATTTCTAAAGCATTTCATCAACTAAAACCTATCCTAATCAAATTATTTTGACATGATATGACCATTAAAGCATATTAGAACCCTATTCAATCTATCTAGACTCCTAGGCATCATTTGCCCATTTACATAGCATTTTTGGTCCTAAGGCCTTTATCAGGACCTTTAGGATTTTTTACTTTAAAATCATATTGGTCATTACGAATGGCCATTATTGGCTTCAAAACATTCCAATTCACTTTCAAGGATGCTTTGGGGTCTTCATTCATGCTTTTAATCTTCTTGGTCTCATGTAGTCTCTTGGATGCTCCTGCATCAATCTCGAGACACCCCAGTAATGTGTAGAGTACATGTTAGCATGATACCGGTCCATAACCTAGATAGGTACCAGACCTATTCTGGGTCCACCACACCAAAGCAATGTCTTTAAGTAGTTGAAGCATGATCAAAGAACATCTTCAACATCCTAAAACCCATGAAGAAGCTGCAACAACACCAACTATGCATCCTGTCACAATTCCTCAATGAAAGCTCTATCGGTAAAGCCTTAAACCAGTGTTGGTAAGGGTTTACTAGAGTGTATGATAGCATCTGATTACCAAGCTAATACCAACTAACCAAAACATTCTCATGGAGTATATAACACATGAAATCAAACATACTTTACTGATCCAAACATGCTGGAAGTGTCCAACAGATAGTCTCTTATCCCGATAACACTAGATCTTCTACAGGTAACCAAAACTTGTCTGCCTGTAACCAACCATAATAGCTAGTGTTGACATCAATGACAAAAAATCAATGCAACACATAATCAATTCATCCATAATGGAAACACCTATCTTGGGGCCACCCTGAGAGTGTGGGACAGGGGTACCACGCCCCTGTGCTGCCCTATCTTGGGGCCCAGATAGGGTCTTGAGGCTATATCAGGGCTCAAACAAGAAAGGGTCAATGGGTGAAAATGAAGAAAGAGGTCCTAGTTAGAAAGGAGGGTGTCATCGTCAGGGTGAGGACTTCGAATGTGGTTAAAATTTTAGGGGGAAAAATTCTATGACACTACATTTATCCCCAACTTTAGCGGGAGTATGGCTTATGCCACTACTGTCGATAAAGTAGAAGAAATAGAGATGAAGATGAGAGATGCAGAGCAATACCACAAGGAGTATAAGATGCCACTAATCTCAAGGAACCAAGCCCCCAATCTTAGGATCATAACTCACTCAGACATATGCAAGAGCACACAAAACAAAAAGGAACAAGGAAAACAAAAAACAAGACCAAGCATAAAAGACACACAATGAAGACAAGAAACAATAACACAAACCAACTAGCTAAAGAGACCTCAATATCCAAATATCTCAACCTCTAATTAGGACACGAGACAAATGCCACTACATAAACACAAGAAATCACATAAAAGAGAAAAGTTAACATCATCCATGAACCATCAATAGTAAAACTATGAGTTCATGAGAGGAAGAAGAGAGAGGACATGAATAAACACTTTGGTGATCCATGAGAAGAAAGGCGAACAAGAGAGAAACCATGGACATCTCACACCTAAAACTAGGTGATCCATGGAGAGAAGGACATGGAAATCTAGCCCCCAATCCTGTCTGGGTGATCCATGTAAAAGGGGAAGAGTGGGAACATCGTTAGTTCCACCCAACCTCAAGTGCGCATGTGTGTAAGTGAGGTTCGAAGTGCCTCATAGCAGTCTGTGCCCGAGTACAATACAACTTGTATAAAATGTATAGTACAAGTGTCAAGAAAGGCGTGATATCTCTCTCTAAGAGTCTATGCTTTGGTTCTGAAAATCACTCTGCATAGGAGAAAAGTGGTGTCATCTCGCTCCAAGAGTCTCTGCTCTAGTTCTGAGAATGACCCACTGTACAAGAAAAGAAGAAGTGAAGACATCTTTCTCTAAGAGTCTTTTCTCGGGTTCTAAGAATGACCCACTGTACAAGAGAAAAGTGATGACATATTTCTCTAAGAGGCTTCCCTCTAGTTGTAATAATGTCCCATTATACAATAAAATTGATGAAACCTTTCTCTAAGAGGCCGCCCTTTGGTTTCAACATTGTCCCATTGTATAATGCATAAGAGAAATATAGTTCAAAGGATCAGTGTGGGTGCCCCCCCCCCTTAAGATGTCAACATATTTTAATGTTGATATCTTAAGGAAAGTAGAACAAGGATACCTACCTTCATCACAAAGAAGATATCTACTATGCAATAACGTCATAAATCCAGGCAAGAGAGGGAATACTTCTTCAAGCTAGGATACGATAGTTGAAAAGAGATATCTTGTTGTAAGTGTAAAGATGATCCTTGGAGGAGAAGAGATATTTGCTAAAAAGACATCTACCCCTAAGAGGAATTGTCTTAGACAAATATAATATCTTCTAGAACAAGGAAAGGGAGAGAACAAAAATGAAATCCTTCCTCCTATTCCTAGGTGAAAGGGATTCTTGATGAGGGATGACTCACATTTAGCCCCCAGAGGGATGGGTGAATTTATCATAGATATACATTACCAATTGTGAAAAGCGGTTATAGACAAGGATTGACACCTCTTGTATAAGAGAGAATCCTTGAACCGACAACCAACAACTATGCACAAGGAATGAAATCAAGTAATAAAACTCACACCCCCCACAAAATAGGGCAAACCGAATCCCTAGAGAAAGAGAGGGAGAGAGATCATTTCCCCCCAAGTGTATGATCAATGAGAAGAGCTTACACAATCTTCTAGAGAGAGATTAAACATAAGAAAATTTGCAATGAACTTACATTAACACATGCAAGAAAGGACATTAGTAAATATAAAATACATGTCTCAAGAAGTGGTTATCTTCAAAAGGAAGAGAGAAAAAATCATCAAATATTCCCCAAGGGGGATTAATAATAAAAGCATATCATTGTAAGAAATGATAATCACATATGAAAAATGCATCCCCTAAAGAAAATAATGATAAATGAGAAAAGAAATAAAGGGAAAGGAGTGAAAATACTTGCCCCCCAAGTGAGGAGAATAGAGAAACATTACACATTTTCTGATGGTGATTAGTTTCAAGTGATATGCCTTCCTAGTGGAACAAATCCTTTCAAGGAAGGGATACATACTTCTCAAGAGATCATTCCATGCTAAGGGGCATATCATACTTGTGAATAATCAAAACCATAGAAGAGGTAAGTTCTCCAAAAGAATGAAGGAAAGAGAAGAAGTGCACTACTCATTAAAGATGCCCCTCTCCAAGCAAAGAGGAAAACCAAAGAACAATTATATGCTCACATAAGAATAACCCTATGCAAGAAAAGAGATCGAATAATGAATAATGCACAAAGATAGAGATAAGTGTATAGAAAGAAAAAGGAAAATAGACTTCATGTTGCTACCCCAAAGTATGTAAAATAAAAATAATACCACCACAAATGATAAAGAGCCCTCATTAATGGGCTAGTTATGACATAGGGTGAAGAGCAAGAAGTGCTAAGGCATTATGTTTTTACCAAGAAATACAACTATATCTAATGTAAGACAAATGTGTGCAAGATCATATTGCAGTTGAACAAATTTCTTAAATGCATAACGTTTTCCAAGAGAATGTGAATATGAATCATGAAAAAAACAATATTCAATACCTTTCACTTGCTTTAGAATGTTTTTTCTATTTTGAGGAGGAAAGGAAATGTTCTTGTCATATTTGAGTCTCCAATAGATTCTTGCAGCTAATTTGTCAGGATGGTAAATATCGGCTTGACATAGAGGAGAGGGTTTGTTATGAGAGGAAGGTTTATTATCCACAACTCTAATTTTGCCACTGTCTATGCCATCTTGAATACATTTTTGAAAATCATTGCAATCATCAGCATTATGGTCATGGGTTTGATGAAATGAACCAAAAGGATGCTTTGAAGAAGAAGCATTCTTGCAGGCTCATTTGATTTGTTGTCTTTGAAGGTAATCTTTGAAGTTTGGAAGCCTAATGAATTCGTCCAGAGAAAGAGGAGCATCATTCCCTAAGCCTTTTGTAGTAGTTTGTGTAGGAGGATTTATAGGGACACGAATTCCATGCTCAAATTTCCCAATTCCTTATCATTTAAAACCTTTTTTTGTAATTATATGAAAGTCACAACTATAAGAATGTTGCAATTGACTAGATGAAGAAACAAGATCTTAAATTTCTTTGAAATCTGATGTGTAAGGAGGAAGAAAAGGATTTGTAGTTGAAGAAGGAGTATCATGTGAAATAAAAATCTCCTTTCCTTTATTAAGCTTATCCTTTGTGGAAGATTGGGGAGAAACATCATCATCATCTAAAGCCTCATTTTTAGTGATTTCTATGTGAGGGGAAAGGTCATGCATAAAATGCATGACATCATCCTCCTGACATATACTTTTTTGTTGAAGATAGGTTTTAGGAGAATAAGGAGAATCTAAAGATGTGAGAATGTTTATGTTTTTATTTTTGTCCCCTTGCTCAAGGGTATGTGTATGAGAAGAAGATGGATCCATGTTACTTTCCAATGTTTTCTCTTGTTTAGACAGGTCATTGGTTACAGCATTAGGTCTCATATCATCCACACAAGATACCCTAGGAGAGGTACAAGGGTTAGGATCTTTAGGTTTACGATCTACAAAAGCTTTAAGTTGATTAACATAGGAAATGCATTTTGTTAACAACATCACCATAATGCAATATAAATGATACATGAAAGCTTTGAGATCTAATTAAAAAGAAAATCATTTGGAAATCCTAACAACGCAATATGATCAAGTACTATGAATAAATAGAAGAAACGAGAAATGAAAGAAACTCTTATCTGACACATGATTGTAGTAAATATATGCAAAAAATCAATGCAATCATATGTGAAAGAGCAAGCAAATCCAATTTATTAATTGCCATTGAAGGTCTCTTATTTAAAATCTGAATTTGTTGGAAAAGAAGATCTAAAATTAGGACCTTTTTATGAAAATTCATGTAAGATTTGAATGTGATAAATTTTGAATTTGTGTTTGACCTTAGAGAGTGTTAAAATTGATAAAGTACACTGATTTTCTGGATTTGAGCAGAAAAATATAGTCAATTCCTTCTCCCAAAATTTCAGGAAAAAAACTAAGGACCATGGCAAAAGTGCACATGATCCGACCAACATTTTTCAATATTTTAAGGGATGATAGAAATTATGATTTTAATATGGAATCCAAAAGAACAATCGATTTGGAGATGTCTAGATCAACCAAACTTGCAATCAAAGGTCGAAAATAGAAGAATCTTAAAATTAGGGTTTTATGATTTAACCACTGAATTTTCATAATAAAGAGACAGATTTGAATTGCAATTTTGAAATAGAAATCAGATCTGAAACAAGTAATTAAAATTTTACACTTCATAAGCTTAATTTTCTCAAAATGAAGGGTATTTTTTATGCAATTAACCTCTAAAATTTGCAAATAAATCAAACTTGGAAATGAAAATTTGAAATTCAAATTGTAATTATTCAGATCTAATAATGAGAAATAAGAATTAATGTGTAAGATGTTGGGTTCACCAAAATGTAAAGTGGAAAATTGAACCCTAGTGACTCCTCACCTAGGAGAGAGAAAGGAAGTCACTAGGATGATTTTCACTTGGAGGAACTTTACATTCAAAAGAGGGGTTGAATCCACTACATCCAAATCCAAGAGAAGCAAGAATGTGAATTTTGAGTGGATTGCAAGGGTTGAAATGTGTTTTGACCTCTTTTATAAATAACAAAATTGACTTGTTGACTATGTGGAACAAAGAGAGAGATTGAGTGAAATGAGGAGCTACCGGTTCGGGATTGCACTGTAACTTTAGATCTGAGTTAATTAGACTGATATGGATCTTCCTTGTAAATTGGGAGAAACTTCATCGAGACCATGGTGACAATGTACATGCTCATCCACAAAATCCACGAAACAAAAAAGTTTCCTCCATCTTTGCAAATGAAGCCCAAACCTGCAATTACAGTTGCGCACTTGCAACCTACACACAAAAAAGAGAGGAAGAAGGGTTTTGGATAGGGGCTTGCCTTAGTCAAACCCCTGTTGAGGAATCAACCTTGAAAGAAAGTAATTGCAAATTCTTGAATGTAAACAATGGAAATGTATACCTTGTAGATCTACAACTTGGTGATGATGATTTCTTTGCTTCTTGAATGCAATGACAAGTGTTGCATGAAATCACATGTAACATGACAAAACCCTAACACACACACATTCTTGCAAATGAATGTTGTAATATTGCTCCCATGGATGAATGAAGAAGACTTGAATGCTTGAATGCTTGATCATGTATATTTTTGCCTATGCTTTCTTATGATCCCTTTGCCTGAATTTTGCCTTCCCTTACAAATGAGAAAAAAAATCCCTTTTATACATGCCTCAAAAGATTAATTCATCTGACCAAAGGCCAACATCGGGAAGATTTGGGATCCTGAAGTGTAGATAGAGTTGGGGGGACCTATCTTGGGGCCACCCTAAGAGGGTGGGATAGGGGCGCCATGCCCCTATCCAAGTGGGACAGGGGTGCCACACCCCTATGCTGCCCTATCTTGGGGCCCGAACAGGGTCCTGAGGCTATCTCAGGGCTCAAATAGGAAGGGTTCAAGGGGTGAAAATGCAGAAAGAGGTCCTGGTCATAAAGGAGGGTGTCATCATCAAAGTGAGGACTTCGAATGTGGTTAAAATTGCAGGAGGTGCAAGTTTATGACACTACACTTTGTAGTCCAAGAGGACCTTTTCTATTGTACTATATCTATTGGAAGAATTTAAAGCCTTTACCATATTCCTCTACTAGTATTATGATGTGATCTTGATTTAATTATTCAATTGGATCTTGTTATATCAACTTGTAAAGGTCTACTTCATCCATCTCACCCCATTTAGTGATGGTAGTGGGATCTCATTTTTTGATTATTGTAGATATCTTCTTTTTTGGTTGTGCTCTACCATAGGATTTAGGAGAGTTTGCTAATAAATTAAGATACATGGTTTGATTTAGACTATACTTTGTTAGCAACAATCAATGAATGAAACCTGAGAGGGGGGTGAATTGATTTTCATTGGATTAGCAAACTTAACCTCAAGTACAAATTAGATTCACTGCAGCAACAACAATGATAAGGAAATTGATACCACAACACACAACACCAATATTTTGATGTGGAAAACCCGGTTAAGGGAAAAACCACTATGGGAACCTACCCACAATAAGATGATACTCTATAGTAGCATGTGAAAATAATTACAATGGGAATGCACATGCATTCAGGCTCACTACCTAGAGCTCACTACTCAAAATGCAATAACCCAGAATGGTACAACCCTCGGGGAAGGTTCAATACCTTACAAGGAAGTCTCATTGACTTACAAGATATTCAAGCAATAATCTAGAATCAAATGAATTGAAAGAATTGTATATGCAAATGCTTGATGACAATTCCGATTAAGCACATATGTCTTCTTTGCAACACTCCAATCTCTGCTCAATCACAATATCGAAGGATGTCTTCACTTTTTCACACCTTTACCATTCTCTAATCATGCATACACACCACTGACACACTAACTTGCATGACTTTATCACCTATTTATACAATTCATTAACCTTGACTACAAGTTCGACCAAACTCTCAACTCACAATTACAAAATTACATCATACCATACAAAGATCAACCAGTAGACCAGTATAATCATATACATGACATAACATGAACCTAATAAAATGCTCAAACATGCAAAACCACCAGATTTAATTCCAAGATCAACTGTAACACACTACACCATCAAATAGGTCTCATATAGCATGAAGAACACCATCAGATTAAAAAAACACTAAAACCATGCACATCGATCAATGTAGATCATCAAAACAAATTAGACACAATTAGGAAACACTAGCAAGCACATTGGAAGCATCTGTAATAGCTACATCAACACCACTTATCAAATCTTCATTGATTGATATCTGAAATGCGAGAATACTCAAACAGTAGCAACTACCATGAGGAAAGATAACTTGTAGAGGACCAAATCAAGATCCATCTAAAATAAATATACACAAGAACATCCCAAGAAATATCCCAAAGACTCTACTCAAGATCTGATCAAACCATAATATACCAGAGGAAATACCAAACTCTGCAAAGAATTGATCAGAAGAATGAAACTGTAAACCAGATTATATGATATGATCAATTAAGCTCCTAGATCACTAAAACCAATATAGAAAGAAATTATGATACTAGAAATACTCCATATACTAAACCGTAATCCCAATAAACCAATATGCAACCACCATAGCAATAAATTATAGGAATATGTTGACATCAATGACAACAACATATCCTAGCAGCAACAATGTCCAACAATCTCGCCCTTTTGCATTGATCACAACATATGGATGTGAAAAACAATCAATGTAAAGAAAGAAAACATCTCCAAAAAACTCCCCCTAAGATCTAGCTCACCAACAACAGATAAGACAGTTTTTCACATGCTTTCTCTCCCCCTGTGACATCAATAAAAAAGGTTCTCATAATAGAAAACCAAAATAACTCTCCCCCTTTGAATAAACAAATCATGATTTTAACCAGCTCAATAGGCTACTCCATTAGTTGAGCATCATAAGCTCATCAATCTAAAGAAGAAGATAAGACTGTGAAGTCCACCAAATTGATTCAACTCAATGCATCTAGTTCCCATCAGGAGGGGTATATACCCCTAAGTTGCCTCTCAAATAAACAAATGTATCTGCAGGCAAAGGCTTGGTGAAAATATCAACAATTTGTTCCTTTGTAAACACATGCTCTAACTTCACTTCCTCTTCACTAACTTTTTTCTGTCAAGAAATGATACTTGATTGATACATGTTTCGTCTTTCAAAGTTTCACCAAGTTCTTTGACATATTGATAGCACTAGAATTATCATAATATATGATAGCAAGCTCATCATAGATAACTATCATATCCTTCAACATTCGTTACATCCAAACTACTTGAGTGTAATTACTAGCAGCAACAATGTATTCAGCTTCAACAATAGATAGGGAAACTGAATCTTGTTTCTTACTTGCCCATGAAACAATTTCTTACACAAAAAGAATGCACCACTAGAGGTACTCTTTCGGTCATCAACATCACTAGCCCAATCAGCATCAGTGTAAGCACATAACATGAAATCATGATTCCTTGGATACCATAAACCATAATCCATAGTCCCTTTCAAGTATCTGAATATCATCTTTACAATAGTGACATGACTCTCTTTCTAATAAACTTGATATCTAGAAGCCACACACAACATGCATAATGGCAGGTCTAGTCTGAGACAGGTATAGCAGTCCACCAACCATAGATTTGTACAAGGTCTGATTAGCTTTTGGAGATTCATCATTCTTAGACAATTTATAACCAGTTACCATAGGATTTCCAACCGGTTTAGAATCATTTAACCCAAGTTTCTTCATTAATTCCTTCACATATTTAGCTTGAGATATAAAAATACCTTTTCCAGTCTATGAAATCTGTAAACCTAAGAAAAATTTCATCTCTCTTATCATAGACATTCCAAAATCTTTTTGCATATCACCAACAAACTTCATACTCAAGTCATCGTTTCCTCCAAAGATAATGTCATCAACAAAAACTTCAACAATCAAAATGTTATCATTCTCAATCTTGTAATATAGATTACTATCAGTAGTACCTTTAGTAAATCCCAATTTCAACAAATACTTATCCAATCTAGCATACCAAGCTCTAGGGGCTCATTTCAAACCATAAAGAGCTTTCTTCAATTTGCATACCATTTCCCCATCATTTGATAATGAAAATCCATCAGGTTGCTCAATGTAGACTTCTTCCTCATGATCACCATTCAAAAAGGCTGACTTGACATCCATCTGATATACCTTGTAATCCTTATAAGAAGCCTATGAAAGCAATATTCTAACAACTTCAAGTCTTGATACTAGAGCAAAAGTCTCCTCATAATCAATGCCTTCCTTTTGTGAATATCCTTTGCATACCAATATTGCTTTATTTCTAACAACTTCACTAGATTCATTCAATTTGTTCTTGAATACCCATTTAGTACCAATCACATTCTTGTCTTTAGATCTAGGCACAAGTTCCCATGTGTTATTATTTTCAATCTGATTCAATTCTTCTTCCATAGCCTTCATCCAATTTTCATCTTTGCAAGCCTCAATGACATTTTTGGTTTAATTTTAGAAATAAAACATGTACCTCTTCAGTAGCTAGCCTTCTTCTAGTCATTACACCTTTATTTTTATCACCAATGATCTGATTTTCTGAGTGATTCAATCTTACATACCTCAAAGCTTCTAATTATTCTAATTTTTAGGTTCCTACACCTCTTCACTGGTAGCAACACTATGTGAGTTAACCATCTCTACCAAATCATTCCACTTCAGTTCTTCTTTCTAAATTTTCTTTAAAACAATACTCTGATCATCATCATATCTGCATGTTCTGATTTATTTTCCACAATTCTCATCGACCTTCACATTTTCAATTTCCACTATCTTTCCCAGTCTCTTGTTGTAGAACCAGTAGGATTTGCTCTTTGTAGATATCCCATGAAAATTATTTCATCACTTCTTGCATCAAACTTTACTATACCCTCATCTCTCTTGATATAATAGTTTCTTCGAAAAAGTATGAGATATCTCATAGTAGGAACATGACCAAACCATAGCTCATAAGGAGTCTTACTGGTATCACCTTTTATATGCACTCAATTGAATGTGTAAACAACAATGCTAACAACTTCTCTCCAATAGCTCTTCAGAATAATCCCTTCAATGAACATAGTCCTTGCAACATTCAATATAGTTTTGTTCTTCCTTTCAAAAACTCCATTTTTCTATGGGGTTCTAGGAGTGGATAATTATCTTCTAATTCCATGCTTCTCACAGAATGAGTCAAGTTCACTAGAAAAAAATTCTCCTCCTTTGTTAGATCTTAGACAGTTTAGCTTTAGTCCTGTATTAGTCTCAACCTTTTCTTTGAATATCTTGAATTTGTCCAATGCTTCTTATTTTTCCCTAAAAAGGGCAACCCACATCATCCTGCAATAATCATCAATTAGTAACATGAAATACCTATCACCATGCACACTTCTTATTGTTGTATGTCCACATAGGTGAGTATGAACAAGATCTAGTAATCAAACAGATGTATATTGCATACTCTTGAAATAAATTCTTATTTGCTTTCCCATTTGACATTCCTTACATACCAGATTAGTAGTGTAATGCCATAAAATGGTTAGTCCGGGGGTTAGTCAGATCAACATAAAACTAAACCATTAAAAAGCATTATCAAGAAAGATTAAGCATAGAAGCATATGAGAGATAAAACCGAATAAACATTAAAACTTCGCTCATGATGCTCCCTATGCCATTAGCTCTCCCTTGTTCCTCTCCTCTCCAAGTTCCCAAATGAGTGTAGATCTTAGTAGCTTTTTGCACTATTTTTGGATGTCTTATGGAGATTCAAGAGTATGAAGTAAATGCTCATGAAAATGCAAACATGAACAAGCTAAGAAATGAGATATTATGTAACTAACTAAGATTAATTTTAGACCAAAGTGAATTATGCTAAATACTCTCTAGATTTTGCTATAAGTTAGATGCATGCAAGTTTTTAGGAACTAGATTATGAAGAAATGGGCTCTATTTATAGGAAAAATGGAGCAATGGATGGTTGAGATTGAGTAATCTCAACAAGGGTCAGGATTGAATGGTTTATGATCGATGTGAGGACTTTCAATCCAATCCCAGGATGACAAATATCAACATGAGATGGGTTGATAGGAGAGGGAATAAGCATTAAGTGCTTGACATGACCTTAGGGTTAACTTGGGAGGTAAGGTTAATGTTGAGTTGAGTGAATAAATTCATTATTCAAAGAATAATGCTTTTATCCAATGGATAAACTCTTGTACAAGAGTTAGTGAGGATAACCATGGTCAAAGCAATAAATGCTTGAGAAGACACATGGGCCACATGAGGGTTGAGTTAGGGGTCAAAGTCCCTAACCATGGGTGCAAGTGGATTTAACTATAAATGGTCATGTAAGAGCCATTAGTGGTTTGGAAGACTATAGAGGTTAGCTTGTTGGACACATAAAGTATTTAATGCTTTTCAAAGACTTTGGAGTCTTTGAGAAGTGACTTCAAGTTGTTTAGGAATGTGACACTAATTAGAGGATGGATTAGGCTAATTAGGAAGGGGTTAGAAGAATCTAGAAGGGGTTTAGGATTGCAAGTGGGTTTGGTGGGTGAGGGAAAATAGGATTTTTATTAAAATAAAATTCATTTATTTCAACAAATAGGTGCAAGTTGCATTTTTAGAAGAATGCAAGTGGGGGGGGTTTAGTGATTTAAATAAATGTTTTATTTAGTTTATTTAAAAGAAGAAAGGGGGTTAAATGAAATAAATAGGATTTATTCATTTAATTGATTGTGAATTTGGTTTAATGAATTAATTAAAATAAATTGAATAATTTATTTAATTAATAGGAGAATGTTTGAAAATGAATTAATTAAATGTTAATTTAATTAACTATTGGCTAGTGGATTTTTAATCAAATAAATATAAAATATTCATTTAATTGAAATGGATAGATTTATGTGACTACAAGTAGGATTAACAATTTTAGGCAAATCTCTAACAGCTTGAGTGGAACTGATCTTAATCATTGAGTCAAAATTAACATGACACATTCTCCTATGCCATAACCAACTTTCATTAATCTAAGAAATCAGGAAACTTTTCTCATTGACATTCAAATGAAAGATATTACCTCTAGTCTTAGTTCCTGATGCAATCTCTATACCATAGGCATTTAGAATCTTGCATTTTCCATTCTTGAATTGCAAATCATAACCTTTGTCAACCATATGTGTAACACTTAAAGAATATGTTTCAAACCTTCAACATACAAAACATCATCAGTTTTATGCTTACCATCAAAGGAAATAAAAGCTCTACCACATATCACATAGGCTTCGTCATCTCCAAATCTCACTATTCCACCATCATACCTCCTCCAAATTTACAAATTTTCTTTTATCGCCAGTCATATGATGTGAACAACCATTGTTAATCACCCATTCATCTTTCTCTTCAACTTTAGTAGTGAAATCTTTCTCTACAATAGTAAAACTTGTATAATCAACAAGTATCAGTCCATCTTCTTTAGTAGCAATAAACACAATTTCATCTCCTTCTAATTCTTCATCTATAACACCTTCAACAATAGCATAATAACAGTTCTTCTGATGTTTATACTTCCGGTTAGACTTGTAAGGTTTATCATACTAATTCTCATGCTCCTCATATCTATCATTCCTATCATGCTTATCAAATTTATCATGTGTCTCATACTTAAACATTCTCTTTAGGCACCTAGAAGCAAAATGTCCTATCTTATTGCAAGAGAAACATTTCACAGGCAATTTCCCATCATACTTACCAGCTCCTTTAGGCAATCTCCGGGCAATCAATGCTTCAAGCTCATCCAAATCTCTTTCTTTCTCTTCCATCTCTCTTCTCTCTCTATCATATCTGGATATTTTGCATTCTTGAAGATCATACCTCTGCTTTCCAGATATAGATGCTCTAAATTTTGTCTCATACTTTCTATGTGATTCACAAAACTCACTCAGTTCAAATTCAACAATCTTTCCAACCAACATATCTCTTGTTAGAGTAGTTACACTCTGGATCTCATCAATAGCAGCTACCTTATGTTTGTAAGCATGAGGAAGTTATCTCAACACCTTAGCAATAATTTCATCTTCTTCAAGGGTTCCACTGACACATCTGATACCTAGGATAAAAACATTCACCTTAGCCATGAAGGAGTTTATGTCCTCATCTTCTCCCATCTTCAGCATCTCATATTTCCCTTTCAAACTCTATAACTTAGCAACTTTTACTTGTTTATCTCCTTCATACAAGGTCTCAATCTTCTCCCAAATATCATGTGCAGTCTGAAGTCCCATAACATTAGTCATCTTAGAATCAATCAAGGCACTCAACAATGCTTCCTTAGCTCTAATTTTATTTTTAGCATCCTTGATCTCGGTAGCAGTAACCGGTCCATTCTGAGGAACATAATAGGAATCCTTTGTAATGTTCTAGTAATCCTCTCTAGGACATCTCAAGTGCACCTCCATCCAGTTCTTCCACATAGCATAGTTACTTCCATCAAATCTCATACTTTCCTTCTTAAAAATAACACCTCCAGTTGCCATCCCGGATCACCTCAAGCAAGTCAAGCTTCTTTCAAAGGATCTGGTTTTGTTACCAATCATCGACAACAATAAATGAAGGAAAACTAAGAGGGGAGGTGAATCACTTTTCATTGGATTAGAAAACTTAACCTCAAATATAAATTAGATTAACTACAACAACAAAGATAAGAAAATTGATACCACAACACACAACACAAATTTTTATATGTGGAAAATCGGGTTAAGGGAAAAACCATGGTGAGCACCTACCCACATTAAGATGATACTCTATAGTAGTATGTGAAAATAATTATAGTAGGAATGCACATCCATTCAGGCTCACTACCTAGAGATCGCTTCTCAAAATATAATAACCTGGATGGCTACTACCCTCAGGGAAGGTTCACTACCTTACAAGGAAGTCTCATTGACTTAACATATATTCAAACAACAATATGGGATCCAATGAACTGAAAGAATAGCATCTACAAATGCCTAATGACAGTTTCGATTAAGCACATGTCTTCTTTGCAACACTCCAATCTCTGCTCAATCACAATGTCAAAAGATTTATTCGCTTGTTCACACCACTAATAAACTAATTTATATGACTTAATCACCTATTATACAATTCATTAACCTTGACTACAAGTTCAGTAAAACCCTCAACTCACAATTACAAAATTGCATCACAATACAAATATCGACCATTAGACCAATATAATGATATACATGACATAACATGGACCTAAATCAAATACTCAAACACACAACACCACTGAAATAAATTCAAAGATCAACTGCAACATTCTACGCCATGAAATAGGTCTCATATAGAAGGAAGAACACCACCGGATAAACAAAACACCAAAACTATGTACATCGATCAATTTAGATCATAAAAAAAATAGGACATAATTAGGAAACATTAGCAAGCATGTTATAATCATCTGTAATAGTTGTATTAACACCACTTATCAAATCTTCATCGATCAACATCTGAAACTCAATAATACTCAAACAACGACAACTGACATGAGGAAAGATAACTTGCGGAGTACCAAATCACGATCAATCTAAAATGAAGATACACATGAACATCTGAAGCAATCTCCCAAAGACTCAACTCAATATCTGATCACATCGGAATAACCAGAGGAATTATCAAACTTTGTAAAGAATTGATTAGAAGATCCAAACTATAAATCAAATCATATGATATGATCAATTAGTCTCTTGGATCACTAAAACCAATACAAAAAGATATAATGATACTAGAAATACTCCATATACCAAACCATGATTTCAATAAACCAATTTGCAACCACTCGAGCAATAAATAACAAGAATATGTTGACATCAATGACAACAACATATCCTAGCAGCAACAATGTCCAACATACTCCCCCATTCCTTTCTCTTTGAATTTTCCTTTGATCTCTTCTTGTTTTGAATTGGGAGCTCTTAGTGATTCAAGATCGATATATGTTGAAGATGGGTTAGCTTCGCGATTTATAACAAGTATTTTTTCTAACCTTGGTAAAATATTATTGCAACAAAAGTATGGATTTGGATCACCTGGAACTGTTATTTCTCTTCCATTATGCAGAAACTTGATAGATTGATGGTAAGATGAAGGTACTTCTATCATTGCATGTATCCATGGTCATACAAAATTATGTTATATGTGAGATTGAGATCAAGGACTTGGAAAACTACATCTCTCACTATTGACCTTGCTCAAAGAGTTAAAGTGACTAATACTTTGGACAAGAATTCTTCATCATCATATGCCTTTCTATTGATCTTCTTCCTATAATTTACATCTTTTTCAAATAATCACAATGCTAAGACAACTTTCAAAGTGCAAATATTAAGACCTGCTCATCCATCTATCAAGAATCATTTTATATGGTGTTTATGGAGGAAATATTCAATGTGAAGTGGTGCATTATGTAGTTGTTGTGGAGATGCATCATTGATTTAGTAAATGTAAGGCAATGAGGTGTAGAAAGGTGTCCCACCATGGCTCAAAACTGGTCTAAATTTAGATAAGTAGGGACGGATGTCTATTGCAAATTTTGTCTAAGATTTCTTTGTGCAAAGGTGAGATATGCAAAAGTTCAAGAATTAAAATGAGAGTGGGTGTCTTTCCCAATCGGTCTACAAGGTCATATTAGTTATTGGACAAGGAAGTTGTTTTGGATGTTGCACCTTGTAGAGTAACTTTACCCTATTGAGTAGTGACATTGCATTTGAGAGATTTTCCTTTTAAAGTTATGATAGACACATGATTTTCCACTTCAATGATATGATTGATAGTGTATTCATAGCCCACATAAGTGTAATTGGCATGTTTTCATTCTTAGGGGCCTTCCCCTTATCATTTTTAGGAAATGCTTCCTTGAATATTGCATGTTCCTCATTGGAAGAGTTACCCTCAACTTCAATTGTGTCATTATCAATAAGGTCTTGAATGAGATTCTTCAATTTATGGTAATTTCTAGTCTTATGGCCCTTGCTCTTATGGTAGTCACACAATTCGATGTCATTCCACCATGAGGGTTTTACTCTTGGTTCAAATAGTCGATTGTCTAGTAATGTGATGAGCTTATTAGAAACCAAATAATTTAATGCAAATCCTGTGTACCTCCTTAGAGTTCTTGGTCTCCTTTGAGTATTAAATCAATTATTAGATTTTGTAGCACCAGAAAAACTCACCATTAGTTTGACCATGTTTGCATCAACAATCCCATTATTTACAACATTTTTGTTATTTTTCCAAAATCAGGGTTTTTCTTTTGCATTAGCTTCCTCTTTATTTTCTTTAAAAATCTTGATAGTACCTTGCTCAATGAGGACCTTCTCAATAAATACACCTTTTTCAATAAATTCATGAAAGGTAGATAAGGATACTTTACAAAGGTCATATCTAATTTTGTTTTCATATTTTGCGTAAAAATCTCAACCATTTTCTTTTGTGGAACGTGACACATAAAATAGATAAGCTTCTCCATCTTTACAAAAATGATGCAAATGATTCACCATTTTGTTGTTTAGTTTTAAATTATATTGTCACTGAAACTTCACACTCAATGTTGTAGGACAAAGGTTGTATAAATGACTCTGCCAATTCACCTCATGACTTGATTCCAATTGGTAACTAAGAAAACCACTCCATAGTTTGTCCACCTAAAATTTATGGAAATAGCCGCATTAGGTAAGAGTATTCTCATGCCTATTATATGAAAGTCATGAAAACACATCTAATATATTATTTTGGCTCTCCTTTTCTTTTGTACTCATAAAATCTAGGTACCACAAAATGTGGAGGAAAAGGTGGCATAGGTATCCTTTTATCAAAAGAATAAGGACAAAGGTCCTAAATTTTGTAATTCTTTGTAAGTGTTCACACACTACCCATTTTTTGTTACACATAATTACTAGGTGGTTCCCTATTTCTTTAAGTTATCCCTATGTTTGAGCCAGTGGGAGGAGGAGTAGGAGGAGGGATGTATTGCATGTAAGGATGATATTGGTCATATTTGTCTTCAGGTGGTGGAGGAAATTATTTATTATATGAGCCACTTCGCATGCAATTTTGATGAGGTGCACTAGGTCTTGGGCGAGTATATGCATCATGAACATGTGTATAATTCATGTTATGAGTATTCTATTAGGTATGATCATAAAATTTAACATGTGGTCTTTTAGCATGGGTATTATCATGATTATGGCCTTGAGCATCATCTTGTGGTTGACTGTAAGAATTGGTATTTCTTCATCCATGAAAAGTATGTGCATAGAGTTGTTCATATGTGTGTCTAGTATAATTTGCATGAGCATATGTATTAGGCATCTTGAGTTTTTGAAAGAGGGATGAAAGTGAATGAGGAATTGTACACTCATGTCTAGGTCCACTGTTGTTCCCATTGAGTTTATTTGGATATACTTTTAAGATTTGTGCAACATCAAAGTCATAGGGTAATCTTGCTCCATCTTGAATTAACATGTGCATATATCATTAGTGATCTCTTCTCAAAACTATCTTAAACACCTTATTAAATCTTGTGTCATACATGTGATCTTGAATTTCTTCATTCATAAATAGCTCATTGTCAAACTTTTATTCATTATATTGATTATCAAAAGGTCATGAATTATAAAATTCTTCATCATCAAATACATATGAGTTTGTATTTTGAGATCCTTGAGCTTCTTTGGCTTTTTTTGTAGACCTCTAAGATCAGGTTTCAACCATGAAAAGACCTTGGCTAAAATGGAATGTGGAAGAATAAATGGCAATGTGTGATTATGAAAAGGTAAGATGGTTATGAAAGTGAAAAGAGAATCTAGATTTTTCTTCCAATGTCCTAAAATGCTATTCTCAAAAGCTGATATGATGATCTAAGCAAGGTGTAGCTTCCTAGGAGATGATAAATTCCTATAGGTAAGTTGACCTTAACTCAAAATTCTAAGATAGTACACAAGATGCCAAATCGGATGAAGGACCACTTAGGAATGTTTAGAATTGGCTTACAAGATAATAATAAGGCCTACTAAACAACTCTTTGAATTTGATTGAAAAGTGTAAATGGAAGTTTTCAAAATGATGTCTAAAAGTGGATGCAAATCCATGAAAAGGTGATGATTGACTAAACGGAATCCCTATTGAATTAGCCTTAGAATCTCTTTGAATCTTAGAAACCATAGATGTAGCATGAATCCATAGATGCATCAAAATGATTCAAAAAATGCACTTTCAGAGTCTAAAAACTCAATTTTACAATTGCAATGTTGTTCTTAATTTTGTCCAAAGATGCAATATGATTTCTTAGAAACACTCTAGAAAGTTGCATGAATGTGACATAAATGTCCAAAAACACATTTTTTTAGTGTAGAAATATTTTTAATTTTGTTTGAATACACACTAGGAAGTTACAAAAATGTGGTAGAATGTGTTAAAAACATGTGCTAGAACTGAACACAGATGTGACTAGAATGATCATACATGTTCTCTAAAATGTCATAGACTCGTTTTAGGTGAAAAATGTTTTTCCTTAAGTTTGTCCAAAAAATTTGAAGTTGTAAAATGTCACCAAATTGAAATGTTGATATTTTTGTGAGAAGAAGACACAATAAACAAGAATACATAATATGTACAACTGTTTTTGTCCAAATATGAGCACAATGTGTATGTTTTATAGGCCAAAATCAGCCCAATTTTGATGGTTTTTTAACACAAACAAATACCCTTAAAACACTTATTATCCCTAAGGTCAAGGTCTCATGGTAATAACTTCATCTCACATATTAGAATCTCCATCAACTCAAGTTTCATCACACCTAAATGGAAATGCACATTTTTTTTGTCTTTTTCAAGAGAGGATAGGTAGGGGCCTCCAATACTAGAAGGATGACCCAATCACACTCTCCCTGGAAAGATACAAGTAGCTTATAATATTCTGGGGATTTATGTCTCATCTCAAGGGAGCCTTATGGTGAGTATCATGGGGGAAAAACATATTGTGCCCTTGCACTAAAATTACCATAATGTTCGATCAAAAATAGGGTGTGCCACTACTAAAATTTCTAGTCACAATTCAGATTTTTTAGCACACTACAAGAATCCAAATTAACCCCACTTATAGTATAAAACTCCATTTAGGTTGAAGAGTACAACATATGCTAATACTAGTGGACTATGACTTTCATCTCTTTTTTTATATAGCAGACCAGAGGAAACTACAACTTGAGTCGCTCTTAGGGTGAGTAATTTTTCCCACCAAGGTAGGCTCTCTAAAAAAATATATTATCAATGAGTTCTCTTACACCCAAGATCTATGAAGGCAAGGGGAGAGGATACTATCACTAAACATCTAGTGTTTTGTAACAAATTGGGCTAGTGCCCTAAACACTTTGAAAATAATTTGTTCTTTTTAGTGAACCAATGGAAGTGTTTTGTAATCTAATAAAAGCAAGCACTCTCCTAAATTACCACTGCAATCACAAGTATGTTAGTAATTCTCAAAATACCCCAACTTGCAACCAAAGAGATTAGAACATAAATTAAGATCAAAGGGACCTTCTACAAATGACTTTGAATATTTCAATCTTGGACCAACCTATAGAACATAGACACAAAAAAACATAGATGCATTAAGAGTTAGCAAAAACATATAATTATTTAAACCCAAAACATGGAAAAACAAGTCATAGACACAACAAAACCCTATAAAAATGTGTTAGATAAATTGAAGACTGAGAAAATCAACAAAACCAAAAATGAAAAAGGATAGACTGTAGATACACTAATATCTCACAAAAACACATTAATATAAACTGCAAATGCACCAATTTAGAACACCACAAAAAAACAAAAAAGCCTAGTTAACCATAAAAGTGCTAGAAAATCATAAAAAAGTGCCAAAATCTGACAAAATCATGCTAATAAGGACAAAAAAATGTGCCAAGAGCCGCAATTGCAACACCCTAAATATGAAAAAACCTAGATGTCATAGGAAACCACAAACATGCCAAAAACCTACAATAATGTGTTAGAAAAAGTATTCATGGAAACACAAGACATGTATTGCGGAAGGAAATGTTTGGAAATAAGATTTATGTTTTATAAATAGGGCTTTTAGTTTATTGAATAATACTAATTTAAAGAGTGGGAATCATTGATATTGAAGCATTCTAATAAATATTTGGTATGACAATGGCTTCAATTTTTAGAGGGTGTTATAAAGACATGTTTACACTTGCAAAGGGTCAATAAGGAAACACCTAATGATGGATTGAATCTATTGTGTTAAAAGGATGATGGTAGAGAATGTTTTTAAAAATATAAATATATAAGTATAAGTTGGGTTGATAAAGATTTTGGGAAAAACATTAATGTCTTCTACCACATGATATGATTATATCACCATCAAGGAATTTTAATTTTGTACTTGGGTTACTTTTGTTGTGACGCGATGTTTTTTATATGTGATGTGTCTGATTACCATTATTGTATATTATCTATAAGGTTTCATATTTTCATATATGTCTAACTATACATCATGGAATGTGTATGGGTTGATGTTATATGCTTGGATTTTTGTGTGTATTTCTATATGTTTGACTATTGATGTATTTTAGAATCACTATTTTCACTATAGTTCTTATATGTCATTTGAGTATGATAATCTACTTTAGTATTATGCCTTCAATAATTAAATCAATTTTTGCACTTATTTATCTAGATCATGTGACCTTAGGATGATTTTAGTTGTATTTTATTGATGTTCTTTCATTTTTGTTATATCATGTTGAGATTTTATAGTGAACTTTGGTATCTTACAAGTATCAGGTATGACTAACATTCTATTAAGTGTGCAAGCACAACTTTTATCCCTAATGATGGTTATTCAGAGGGGTAATTTTTTTATATTTCTCATTTTATTTGAGTTGTGAGATGTATCTTGTGCTATCTATAAAAAATAGGCTCAAATTTAATAAAGAGCATGGGCATCCTAAAATGACTTCCCTTTCATTTAGCTACTAAAATATATCCTAAAAGATTGTAGAATTATCTCATTGTGATGGTTACAATTCGACAACTCATGCTTTTGATGGTATTATAGAATAGAAATGATGGAACACTACCACCTTGTAACATGACCAAAACATTATGAACCTCTTAATAATTGACATTTATCAATATACAGTATTGTATAACTATATACCTCATCCATAAATTGAGATAGACAAATAATGTGATCCTTAAAAAATGTACTCTTAATATCAAGCCACTAATAGATTTCTTTGGGATTTCTATAAGGTACTATTGGAATACTAATAGGCGTCATTATTTCACCATCCTTACAAGACACATTCATGCAAAACCTAGATCTAACAAAACACTTATCTTTCTTAGTGAAAATCATTCAAGAAACCATACTTTTGAAAGTACACAATATAATAAAAATAATGAGCCATGAGGATGAGAAAAAATAAACAAAAATTCCTACCTTATTGAGATAGAATATAAAAAGATTCAACATTTACTAGTTATTGAGGAATTTCTAAATTTGGAATAGATGTTGACATAAGTGAATCAAAAGGGTGTCAATGAGGGGCATGCCAATCATTAGGAACTATAGTGTTGTGAAGGCATTCATGAACTTTGTCACTAAAATCTCCCTTATCCACAGAGATATTGTAATCTAATATAATCTCTCTTCTTCTCCATGTGATATAACTGTTGTCTCCCATTCAAAGATATTACATAGCCACAATTATCCCCATATGTTCTAATGCTATATATATATATATATATATATATATTGAAAGGTAAATTGCTTGACATATTCTTATTTGGTGAACTACAAAAATATTTATACAACAAAAATATAATTTAAAAGTTATAATTGTATAACTACTTATAATTGCATAACTAGCATAACCATAACAACTATCTAAACTAAAAGGTGATATATTTTTAAGTTAATGTATTATGGACTACTTACCAAAAAAGAGGGTCAATATTATGTTTGGTTTTCAGTTTCATTCTATGGTTATATTGAATGCCTACATGTTTTATTTGTCTTGGTTATTCAAATTTGTTTTGAAATTTTAAAATTTAAATGTATGCCTTCACTTTGTTAGTGAAATGTAAGAAAATGGAATCTGGCCTAGGAAGGAAAACTAGGAACTGTTTCCAAACTCTTTCAATGGGGAATAAAAAATTAGGCTCAAATTTAGTCCTATAGGAGAGCTGAGCACTGTGATTGATTGTTCCATTTTGAATGTTATGATTGGATATGATTGAAATAATAAATGATGCACAAGATAGGTAAACTATGAGGAAATTAACAATAATCAGCATAAATAGATAGATACAAAATTGAATGTCAACTTATGTCAAAAATCTAGGCCTGAAATAGCTAGAATATGGAGCTAGGTGTCATAGTTGAAACATGTGTCTAGGTGTGAATTGGTGCAGTCACTGGTTAGGAGGGACCTCAAAGAGATCAAACCAAATTGGGTAACAAGAGTAAACATAACGAAAATAAGAGGATATGATGGAGGCAATGCAGAACTGAATGAATTAGATCATGAAAAATGATTACAAATAAGGTCACTAACATCTGGGTTACAAGATTTGGCTCACTAACCTACTACATACATGCTCAATTATAGATTCGGTCAACTCCGGACCTCTAAATGTTAAGATATGTCTTCTATATTGCTCACTGATGATTTATGATGCTTAATTACATTGATTTATATGGTCAAGAAGGATCTGAGTCAGCCCAAGAGGGATCAAATGCTGAAGAACAAGATCAAACATGAAAACCACCCCATTGACCTCTACCAAAGAGATTCCCCCAGAAAATGCAAAGGATGAAGTGCAGATGAAAAGGAAGGTCAACCACACACCAAGGAACATAGGAATCAATGAACTGGGATCCACAAGATTCACCAATAGAAAAATAGGTATAGGGGGCTCTAGTGTTCTAAGGCAGAAAACTGTCCCAGAATCTGGAAGCGATAACTTGTCTAGAAAAAGATCCAGACGTCCCACGGATTTGGGAAAAGGAAGATGATCATGTCCAGAAGCAAAATCCAGCTTCACAAGATCCGATGAGAAAATGCAAAAAGAAATGTTGATACTGAAAAATAGAAAACAAAATGAAAAGAAATGATTTTGTTTAATGCAAGATTGCCAAGAGTCGGGGATGCTCCTACATAAGAAATTTGGGTTTGTTGAAAAAGTGAGTCCCTCACTTTTTTGGGGTCAGAGGAAAACCAAGGTTGTCCACCTCTACCTAAGACATCCAAGATGAATCTTCAACTGGTCTATCCTTCCACTTCACAAGATACTCCTTGTACTGACTACTCCGAGTCCTACGCCCAATCCTACTGTCCAAAACATCTTCAATATGATCTAGTTATTTTTGAGGCAATTGTTTCTTCAAGTCTACAACACTATCTTTGCCAAATTTTGATTGATGATATTGATGTAGATCTGCAATGTTGAATATAGGTGAAATATTCAAGCTATCTGGTAAATCCACTTCATATGCATTTCCGAAACTGAACTTCCTCAAGATCTTGCAAGGTCCAAACTTCCTCATCTGCAACTTGTTATAGGTTCCAACTAGAAATCATATTTTTCTTAGATACACCATCACTTCATCGCCAACTTCAAATTATTTATGTCTTCTCTTCTCATCTTCTTTCTCCTTATATTTGTTGTTCATATCCTCCAATTTTTTGCTTAACATGAATATGTAAGGCTTTCATGTGATTTGCAAACTCTTCTGCTTCTGCACTTCACTTTTCTTCATTGTTGATATCTCTCAATTCTGATATACTTCTAGGTTGTGCTCTAGTAACAATCTCAAAAGGTGTTCTTTCGGTACTCCTTATCACTAAATTATTGTAGGAAAACTCTTCTTGTGCAAGAATCAAATCCCAACTTCTGGTCTTCTCTCCAACTAAACATCTCAACAAATTTCCCAAGCTCCTATTTACTAATTTTGTCTATCCATCAGTCTTTGGGTGAAAAGTAGAAATAAACTCCAAATCTGTCTTCATCTTCTTCCAAACTGTTCTCCAAAAATAACCAACAAACTTAGTGTCTCTATCTGAAACTATGCTCCTAGGTAATCCATATAATCTCACCACCTCCTAGAAAAATAAGTCAACTACATGCCCTGCATCATTTTTCTTCTTAAAATGTATGAATTGAGCCATCTTTGAGAATCTATCCACCACCACAAATATAAAATCATTTCCTCTCTATTTCTTAGGCAGTCCATGTATAAAATACATGCTTATGTCTTTCCAAGGTCTCTTTGGTACTATCAAAGGCTTATACAATCCCACATTCTGAATACTAGCTTTTGCAATTTGACAAACTCTATAGCTTTGCACAAATTTTCTAACATCCTTATGAATCTGAGGTCAAAAGTAATCTTCACTCACCAATGCTACTATTTTGTCAACACCAAAATGTCTGACGAATCCTCCACTATGCTTCTCCTTTATCAGATTCTCCCTCATAGAATTTTTAGGTATACACAACTGAACTCCACTAAATAACATCCCATCCTGAATGAAATAATCCAACCACTTGCTTCTATCTACCATAACCGGTGCTCTACATGCTTTTCAAGGTTCTGCAAAATCTGGGTCATCATCATACAAGATATGAAACTCTTCAAAGCCTAACACTGTCACTCTCATCTCTATCCAAAAATTCCTCCTTCTACTTAATGCATTAGCAACTTTGTTTGACTTCCCACTCCTATGCTTCAACACAAAGGTGTAAATTTGCAAAAAATATACCCATGTCATATGTCTCTAATTCAACTTACTTTGACTACTCAAGTACTGTGAGGCTTGATGGTTATCATATAACACAAATTCCTTAGGCAATAGGTAATGTCTCCACTTCTTTAAGGCTTGAACTGTGGCATAAAATTCCTTATCATACACTGAATATCTTCTCCTAGCATCATTCAAATTTTCACTAAAATAAGCTACTGATGTCCCTTCTTGACTCAATACTGCTCCAATTGCATTCCCACTTGCATCACAGTCCACTTGAAATACTTTGTTGAAATCTGGTAAAGCTAATACAGGTTGTTTAGTTATTTTCTGCTTCAAAAATTCAAAACTCTTTATTCACTCTAGTTGTCCATTTGAATTCCTTCCTATCTCCTCTCATTGTCTCAGTCATAGGGCTACAAACTGAATTCAAATTTCTAATAAACTTCCAGTAGAAACTATCCAATCCATGAAATGATCTTACCTCCCCAATGCTTTCTGGTGTAGGCCATTCAATAATTTATTTTACCTTCTCAGGATCCATTTTCAATCCATCCGCAAATATCACAAATCTCAAATAGACTAACTCTTACTTCATGAAAGTACACTTTTTAAGATTTATCAGCAACTTATCCTCTCTCAACCACTACAAAACTTGTCTTAAATGCAATAGATGCTCCTCTTTTGTCTTACTAAAAATCAAAATGTCAACCAGATATACAATAACAAACTTACCCAAGAATTTCTTCAATACCTAATTTATCAACCTCATGAAAGTACTTTGTGCATTAGTCAATCCAAAATGCATCATCAACCATTCATACAATCCTTCATTTGTCTTGAATGTTGTCTTCCATTCATCTCCTTCTATGATTCTGATTTGATGATATCCACTCTTCAAATCTATCTTTGTGTAGTATTTGGCTCCACTCAAACAATCCATTATGGCATCCATGCTAGGCAAAGGAAATTGGTACATCACTTTGATCTTGTTTATTTCTCTAGAATCAGTACACATCATCCATTCTCCATTCTTCTTAGGTGCTAACATGACTAGTACTGCACAAGGACTCAAAATTTATGTGATCAAACCTTTCTTCAACAATTCCTGCAGTAGTCTATTCAACTCTTCATTCTCTATTGGTGTCAACTGGTGTGCAGCTTTGTTAGACAAACTAGCTCTGAGAATTAGGTCCATGTAATGAATGATACTCCTCAGAGGTGGTAATCAATCAAGCACATTATCTGAAATGATGTCTCCATACTCAGTCAGCAATTCTTTTATCTCCTCTGGTTATTCTTCTTCATGCTCGAGGTTCTTAGTCTTCTTAGGAACTAAGGCAAAACACACATTCCCATGTCTCATTTGGTCTAGGAATTTCCTTCCATCCACCAAGAATATTTTGGCTTTCTTATAAACTTCACTCTCCAAGGGCTCCTCCAAGGGTAACAAGGTTTCCTTCATCCCATTCACTACAATAGTGTATATGTTCTTCCTTCCATCAGGTATTTCCTGTCTATCAAACTGTCAAGGTCTACCCAATAAAACATGACAAATATCAATAGGCATAATATCACACAAAACTTCATCATGATAATTTCCAATTTTTAATTTCACCAAGCATTTCTCACTCACTAACAACATATGATCATCCTGAATCTATGCTATCTGATATGGCTTAGGGTGTTTCAATATTTCCAGCTTTAATTTATTTACCATTTCTTCAGAAACAAGATTATCCAAACTACCACTATCAATAACTACTTTACAACACTTACCAGATACCTTACATCTTGTCTTGAACAAATTTCTCCTCTGTAAGGGCTCTTCATCTTCTCCGGTATGACACAAATCTCTCCTCATCATCAACAGTTCTCCATCTTCCAGTTTGTTAGCTGATCTGGTGTGGCTTTCTTCTATCAATGCTATTCTCTCAGTATTCTTTATCTTTTTACATTCAAAGGCACGATGTTCTTCTCGTCCACACTTGAAAAAGTTCCTCTAAACACTCTCTTATCTTGTCTTCTATCATCTTTTCCAAAACTTTCATTTTGGTAACCATCATGTTCTCTTCTCGGGTAGAAATGTTTTCCATCCTTCTAGTATGAACTACCATCTTTGTTTACTTCCTTGTCCTTGATCTAATCTATATAAAGTCCTCTTCCTCCTTGAAATATTCCTCCAGAAAACCTTCCACCTCTTCCTCTTTGTCTCTACTCATGTCTTTTGTTTAACTTCTCTACTTCTTTCAAGGCATGTTGGTAGGCTTCTTCAACACTGCAAATTGTTCAAACTGAGTTCATCTTGTCTAGACATCCACAATCCATTCAAATATCTCACAACTTGTTTAACCTCATAATCTACATATCTGGATATGATATTCAACTTTTAGAATGCTTCGGTATACTCCTTCGCACTAGATTCTTTCTGTTTCAAGTTGTGTAACTTCTAGAACATGTTTACTTGGTAACCAGCTGGCATAAAATTCGATTTAACTTGGCAACCATCAAATCCCATGACTTGAACTTATCTTTACCTCTTCTCTATCTATCAACCTACAATTGTTCCCACCAAAGAAATGCATGACCTTTCAACCAAGTACAGGCATATTTAACATTTCTTTCTTCTATGCTGGTCTCAAAATCAAAATAATTTTCCATCTTCGAGATCCAATACATTAATTCATCTGAATTCAACTTACCATCATACTCAATTGGGGTAAAATGTGGTTTAGTGTTTTCCCTACTCAAAACCCTTAAGAACCTCTCTCAATCTAGATAGATCGTCGGTGGGTTTGCTACTTGTTCTGTCAGTGCTTCTTCTTCTTTGTCTTCGCTCACATCTTCAATATGTCGGCCTCTTCTCTAGGTTGTCTCAGTGACTTCTCACCAGGCTACAATTCCTCTCAACATTTCCATCACAACAGGGTCTTCATTCCTATGTGCTCCACCATTCCTATTTCCTCTTCGCGCCATCTTCATGCCAGTCCTCTGCAGCTATAGATTGGATCCATATTCTACCACCCTACAACAAAATCTTTATGACAACACAATCTATTGAATGAAATCTTGCTCTGATACCAATTAGTGCAGTCATCGGTTAAGAGGGACCTAAAAGAGATCAATCTAGATTGGGAAACAAGAGTAAACATAAAGAAAACAAGAGGATAAGATGGAGGCAATGTAAAACTGAATGAACTAGGTTATATGAAAATTGATTACAAATAACCGGTAACATCCACGTTACAAGATTAGGTTCATTGACCTGCTATATACATGCTCAATTATAGAATCAGTCAACTTTAGACCTCTAAATATTAAGATAAGTCTTCTATATTCCTCACTGATGATTTATGATTCTTAATTACATTGATTTATATGGTCAAGAGGGATCCTAGTCGGCCCAAGAGGGATCAAATGCTGAAGAACAAGATCAAACGTGAAAACCGCCCGGTCGGCCTCCACCAAAGAGATTCCTATGGAAAATCCAAAACATGAAGTGCAGATCAAAAGGAAGGTTAGTAACATGCCAAGGAACATAGGAATCAACAAAATGGGCTCCACAAGCAAGGGAAAGGATCTGCAAGATTCATTAATAGCAAAATAGGTCTAGGTAGTTCTGGTGTTCTAAGCCAAAAAACTGTCCTGAAATCCGAAAGCGATAAATTTCCAGAAAAAGATCCAAACATCCTGCAGATTTGGGAAAAGGAATATGATCATGTCCAAAGGAAAAACCCAACTCCACAAGATCCAGTGAGAAAATGCAAGAAAATGTTGAAACTGCAAAATAGAAAACAAACTAAAAAGAAATATTTTTGGTTCATGAAAGATTTCCAAGAACTAGGGATGCTCTTACATCAATTAGTAACCTTCAAACTAATTTTAGTTCAAACTAGCAGGATTATGGAGCTAGGAGCCATAGTATAGGACTTTTCTATTGAACCTTTTTTTGGTAATCTCTATCTTAGTCTTCTCTATTCTCTTGTACCTACAAAATAGGTCTAAATCTTAAATATTAGCCTGCAAATAGATAGAAGGGGATAAAAATGGATCTAATGTATAGGGGCTTGCCTAAGTCAAACCCAAAGTATGTATTACCCTCCACTATAGAAATGATTTATTAGGAAAGAGAGCTTATCCTTGGTAGGGTTGAGATTGAATTTGAAATGATAATAACTTCTTATTGGTGATTTAATCTTCTTTAGATAATTCATCTAAGTGTTGATGTAATAACATGATAAATAATAGAAAAAATCATTATGAAAATACTTGAAGATAACTTGCCATAGATTACTATTCTTTGTACTTAGATGTTCTCTTGAAGGAATTGAATAATACTTGTGAATGTAATGCTAACAACAAACAAGAAGGAAAATTGATAGGGGGGTGAATCAGTTTTCACTAGATTAGAATAATTAAAGCAAAATCTGAGATCCAAGTAACAACAGTAGGAGTAAAGATAAGAACAATGAAACCACAACACATAACACCAAGATTTTGGAGTGGAAAACCTGATTAAGGAAAAACCTTGGTGGGAACCTACTCACAATAAAATGATACTCTATAGTAGTATGTGAAAACAGTACAATGGGGAATGCACATGCATTTAGGCACACTACCTAGAGCTCAAGTGCTGCTCAAAATAAGAAGGCTTAGAAGGCAACAATCCTCAGGGAAGGCTCACTGCCTTACAATAAGATTCAAACTACAATCTAGTTTACATGAATTGCAAATAAGCATCTTCTTATGCCTGATGATAGTTTCGGTTAAGAACATTTGTTTTCCCTACAACAATCTCTGCTCAATACAGCTCACTGAAGAATAAATTATCTTAAGAACCACATACACCACACTCCGATAATGCAAACACATCAAAAGTATCCAATTACATGACTATACAATCTATTTATACAAATCATCAACCTTGACTATAAGGTTGGCTAAACCCTCAACTCACAATTACAAAATTACATCACATGATACATATGAGAACCACCTGTTGGAATGATCTAATACCATCAGTAAACTGAGAGGGGGGGGTTAATCAATTTACTCACAAGTACAACAATTAATTCAACTAAAAACCCTATACCAGAGCATAATACAATGAAAGATATATAATGAAAGAACAACACACATAACACCAATATTTTGACGTGGAAAACTCGGAAAGGGAAAAACCATGGTGGGAAACCCTACCCACAATCAGATGAATACTCTATAGTAGTATTATGAATAATTACAATGGGGTCTGCACTTTTAGAAAGGCCAACAACCTAGAGTGCACTACTCATCACAAAGGGAAGTCTCACTGACTTACATAAACATCAGACTACAATCCGGAATGAAATAAACTATGAAAGTAGCATCTACTAATGCTTGATACAGTTCTGGTTAAGCACTAATATCTTCTCTACAATATTAAACCTTTCCAACCTTTACTTGAATGATATGACTTTATTCACACATAATCCTTCCTTTGATAATGTAGACATAACCATCCCAAAAACCATCTTGTGTCGATCTCCAAATTACATGAATAAGTCACCTATAAATATAGATCATCAACCTTATTCAAAAGGTCAACTAAACTCTAAACCCATAAACCCATAATTACAAAAATTACATCACACAATACCATTAGGCCAATATTATGATTTACATTACATAGCATGGACCTAAATCAAGTAACCAAACAATTACATCCTCCAAAACATTTGCTAAGACCAAAATCCAACACGCTTCACCAACCAATAAAAACCCTCAATGAAATAATATAAAGTTTAACCATCCAAATAGGAACATCATAACAACACACCATCCAATGCAAAATCACCAAATGCTAAGGACATGATCAAGAAAAGCCTTTAGCATGATAGAAACTGATTCCATAAGACAAACCCAAAATCCACTCACCAAGTCACCAAATAATACATACGAGTAAAGCTAACCGGGATAGCTAGATGAAAACTGGTAAAGCCAGAAACTAGCCAGTACCGGTAAATACCAAAAGTGAAAATAGACAAAGCACCAAATAATGAACCAACAAAATATAGAAACCATATAACTAACCAGAATAAGCATCCAAAATAGAATCCAAAGATTCGATCATACCGGATCAAAATCACAACGGAAACCAAGAAGATCACTAAGAATAACTAGGATAGATCCAACCAGGATAGTCTCCAACCAAGATATAGTCTTGACATCAATGACAACACTTAACCAAATCCAACATTTTTCCAACAATCTCCTCATTTGGCATTGATGGCAACATTGAATGTGAAAAACATCCAAGTGCCAAGGAATGCCAACAAACTCTCTCAAAGATATGACTGATTTTCACATGAATACCACCTCTCCCCCTTTGACATCAATGACAAAGGCCTGATCCCAGATCAAAAGTATTGAACCAAACAACTAACTAATCCTCCTGAGTATTAGCACCATCTTCATCAATCTGGATCAAATAAAATATCTGATAAGCTTACCGCATTGATGCATTCCTGCATCTCAAAGTCTCTTTTGGAGGGTTGGTAACCCCCAACTAATCTCTGAGATATTCAAAAGTGTCTTTAGGCAATGGTTTTGTTAGAATATCTTAAATCTATTCCTTAGTAGGCACATCAACCAATCTGACTTCCTTTGCTTCAACCTTCTCCTTCAAGAAATTATACCTTATAGAAATGTGTTTTGATTTGGAATGCAATACCAAATTATTTGACATAACAATAGTAGTAGTATTATCACAGTGAATAACAATAGGCTCATCATAAATTACCCTTATATCTTTTAACATTTGTTTCATCCATTAAAATATGAGTACTGTTGGTAGTAGCTGCAACATATTTTGCTTTAGCTATAGACAATCAAGTACATGATTGTTTCTTACTAAGCCATCAAACCAACTTCTTCCTGAGAAAGAATGCTTCGTCAGTAGTGCTCTTTCGGTCATCCACATCTCCTACCTAATCAAAATTTGTATATGCACATAATGTGAAGTCATCATTCTTTGAATACCATAACCCAAAGTTTGTTGTACCTGCCAAATATCTAAATATCCTCTTGACAACAATATCATGAGTTTCTCTAGGATCTATCTGAAATATAGAAGCAATACAAACAACATTGATTATATCAGGTCTAGTCTGAGTTAGGTACAACAAACCACCTATCATTGATTTGTATCTTCTTGGATTCACTTTAGGGGATTCATCATCCTTTGAGAATTTGCAACTGGTTATCATAGGAGTACTGACATGTTTAGAATTCTCAAGTCCAAATTTCTTAAGTAAGTTATTCACATACTTAGTTTGACAAATGAAAATACCTTCATCAGTCTTAGTAATCTTCAAACCTAAGAAAAAATTCATCTCACCAATCATAGACGTTTCAAATTTATTCTTTATATCATTAGAAAATTTCATGCATAGACCTTCTTCTCCTCCAAAAATGATATCATCAACAAAGACTTCAATAATTAGTATGTCATCATGTTCAATTTTGTAATATAAGTTACTATCATTATTACCTTTATTGAAACCAATATTTGAAATATACTTATCCAATTTACCATACCATGCTCTAGGGGCCGATTTTAGTCCATATAAAGCTTTCTTCAATTGACAAACCATGTCCTTGTCTTCTGATAAGGAAAATCCATCAGGTTGCTCAATGTAAACTTCCTCTTCAAGATATCCATTCAGAAATGCACATTTAACATCCATGATCAGATATACTTTGTAGTTCTTGTGTGCAACATAAGCAAGAAAAAGTCTTACAGCTTCAATTCTAGCAACCGAGGCATAAGTCTCTCCATAATCAATTCCTTCTTCCTGTGAATAACCTTTGCAAACCAATCTAGCCTTGTTCCTAACAACTTGACCTTCTTCATTCAATTTATTCCTGAAAACCCATTTAGTTCTAGTAATTTTCTTGTCTTTAGGTCTAGGTACTAGTTCCCATGTCTTATTCTTTTCAATCTGATCTATTTCCTCTTCCATTTCTTTAATCAAATTTTCATCCTTACTCACTTCAATAAATGATTCTAGTTCAATTTGAGAAATTAAACATACCTCTTCAATAGGTAACCATCTCCTAGTCATCACACCTTTCCTTTTATCTCCAATGATTTGATCTTCAGAATGATCTAGTTTTACATACCTAAGAGTCTTTGAATTTTCTTCATTTCCTAACTCATTATGTTGTTCTTCTACCACTATTGAATTTTTTTATGCTACCAGTGTCATTGGTTCACTATTGTGAATTGATTCTTGCATTACTGGTTTTGGTATGATAAATTCATCTTACAGTCCATAATCAGATGATCTGATTTGATTACTGCCATGCTCGTCCACTTTGACATTTATGCTCTCCATTATCCTATTCAATCTTTTGTCATAGCATTTGTATTCTTTTCTCTTAATATAATAGAATAACCCAAAAATATTCCTTCATCACTTCTTGGATCAAACTTTCCTAATGTATCATCCCTTCTAATGTAACATTTGCTTCCAAAAATTCTGAAATATCTAACAGTAGGAGTATGACCAAACCATAATTCATAAGGAGTCTTATTGGTATCGCCTTTAATGTGTACTCTATTGAAAGTGTATACTGTTGTATTGACAACTTCCCTCCAATGGATATTAGGTAATCTAACTTCTTCCATCATTGTCCTTGTTGCATCCAAAATTGTTTTGTTGTTTCTTTCCACTAATCCATTTTGTTGTGGAGCCCTTTGGGCATAAAGTTGTCTCTTAATACCATTCCTTTCAAAAAAGTTGTTGAGCTCACCGGATGTAAAATCACTGCCATGATGTGATCTTAAGAATCTTATCTTCAGTCCTGTCTTAGTCTCAACCATAGCTTTAAAGATTTTGAATTTCTCAAAAGCTTCAAATTTTTGTTGTAAAAATGCTACCCACTTCATTCTAGAATAGTTATCAATAAGTAACATAAAATATCTATCACCTTGAAAGCTTTTAGTCCTTGCCCATCCCCACAAATCAGTATGAATAAGATGAAGAACTTCATTAGATTTATCATGTATACTTATGAAAGAAGTTCTAACTTGATTACCCATTTGACATTCTCTACATACCGGATTATGAGGTTTAACAATCTTGGGAAAATATTTGATAGTCGGTATTGAATTGATCTTCACTATGCAATCAAAATTTACATGACACATCCTCTTATGCCATATAAAACTTTCATCAATCTGAGAAATCAAGCAAGCCTTCTCACCGGAGTTCAAATGAAAGATATTACCTTTCATCTAAGTTCCAGAAGAAATCTCTAATCCAGATTTGTTGATGATCTGGTTAATCCTATGAGGATCTAGTTAGTACAGAGAGGGGGTGGGGGTGAATTAGTATTAAGACCAATTCAAACTTTAAATAAAAATCAAACTTATCTCAGACCTGAAATCATTTAGCAAATATCTCAACTTCTGTAATCAGATCTAATAACCTCTTTATCAGATTTGTTTAACACATTAATCAGATCATTTACCAATACTTTCACCACCAAAGTAATCATATAAACTTGGTCATTTACCAACTCATAAAACCTTATCAATAAGATCAAATACTTTCTCAGATAACTTCTTATCAGTACTGGTAACCTCTGATAAACTTCTAATAAAACATCATAACCGGTGTCTTAGAAATAATGCACGAAATGAAATATAAACAAGAACATCATATGAAAAAAATTATACACATGAACATCATAATTTTTTGATGTGGAAACCCAAATTGGGAAAAAAACATGGCAGGAGTTGGCAGCCACAAATATTTGTACTCTTTTGAAGTACACCTATTAGGAGCTTACAATATGCTCGGTTAAGAGTAGACCCTGTTAGGAGTCACCTGGCTAGGGGATTTTCCTTGCAGCCCAGTTAGGAGCTTGATGATCTGTTAGGATCAACCTCATGAGAGGATTTAACACTATTTTGAGATCTTCCATGTTAGGGGACTTAAATGTTTAAGGCCTATTAGAACCTACTCGGTTAAGGGATTTAATTTGTTGCAACTATTAGGGAACAACATTAAAAATGATCTCTTACTTGCACTTCTTTGCTTGCTTGATCATATCCAGTTATACACAACACTCTGCAACTCTTCGAAAGATCTCACACTTCACTTGGACATCTTAACACATTCTCTAAGACCATCGAAATATTAAACATCAACTGTGTCAACATAAATAGCCATCGAGCAACTAGGTTGGCCACAAAACCTAATTACATCATAAATTTATAATTATATCACAAATGATCATCCTAGATCGCTATCTAGATCATTACAAGAAATTACAATGCAATATCAACCGTGGGTTGATCATAACCCATCACAAAAATCTGATCTATATCTTCAAAACCCTCTACTAAGTGTTTCGCTAATTCCCAAGAAAATCTTCCTTAAATCATGCCAAAGCAGCTATTAAATATTTCACATGGGTTGTGTCGTGTTACCAACTTCATGTAGACTCGTTGTCGATCACTGTCATAACATAAATCATTACTGGTTTGATGATTTATTCATTGATCCTTAAACCCTACTAAAACCTTAGCAAAACTTCATCAGGAATTTGAAATACGCCTTCTAGTAATCATCACAAGTTCCAATTCCGATCTATGAGATTTTTCCAAGATCAAGGGCACAATGAAAAGCACACAAAAGAGAGACAATAGTTTGACAACAAAAAACTACATTCTCATCAATATGCAAAAGTGATCAACTGGATTAACAGATACAATGAATATGGGCCTTCTTATATAGGTAAAGGCAAATCGATATGTGAGCACACAATCATAAAATGTGGCCAAATGAGAAACAAGGGTAAGTAAGAAAATGTAGGGGTAGGTAGGAGAAATAATATAATATTCTACAAGAGGTGGATCACCCACTGAATGAGGAGAGTAACAACAAGATACGACCACAAAAGGTGGAATTTCTCCTACAAGCATCATCCCTATGTGCACACTTCCCTAAGTGTCTTATATCCAAACTACGATGAGATGAATTATACTAAGTCAACTTAAGGGTAATTATATCCTATAAGAATAAATAATTACACCAACACCCCCCGTTAAGTGCAACTTAGGGGAATGTAGACTCAAGTCAACAATGCAAGATGGGTCCCGACTATGAGGCCATGATAGGTACCCATGTACAATATGCAAATGCAAGCAAACCAATGTAGTGCAATCTCTGACAAACAGAGAAAGAGAGAAAACCCAGTGGGAAAAAAACTCCCCCCCAAAAGAGAGATAAATGTACAAAGAGACCCTCAAAGAAGATGGACAAAACCTCAAAGAGGAAAAAGTCCCCCCCATAAGAGAGGAAAGAGAAGTCAGCTAACCCCCCTAATGAAACATCTCGCACCCCCAAGAGAGCTCGCAACTACTGGTACTTACTCAGTGAAGGGTTTCATGAATATGTCTGCAATCTTCTCCACTGTAGGACAATATTCCAAGTCAGTGATCTGCTCCTGAATATGCTCCCGAATGTAGTGCATATGAATCTCAATGTGTTTGGTTCACTTACAATCAGCCATATGAAAGTGTGCAAGTAGATCAAGAGCATAATTCGGCTGTCAAAGTGTAATCTCGAAAGGTGACTGTAAAATCTCTATCTCGAGAAAGTAGTACAAAAAACCCAATTCAGTCATAGAAAATCTGTCATGCAAAGCATATTTGACACTACTAATGATGGATGAAGTGCTCCCTGTAATCATCAACATAGAGCATAAGTATCAAGTGTGAGTCATCCCATCGCAAAATATAGACATTCAAATTGGAATGACACCTAGTGAACCCTACTGAGAGAAGGAAGGAATCTATATTCGCATACCAAGCCCTAGGGGCTTGCTTAAGACAATAGATAGATTTCCTCAATCAGCAAACCAATGAAGAATCCTGGATGAAACCCTATGGCTGCTCCAAATATATCTCCTCATCAAGATCCCCATGAAGAAAATCACTCTTCACATCCATTTGATGGACAACCCAACCATGAGATGTGACAATAGCAAGTGTCAAGTGAATGGAGTTCATCTTGGCTATGGGCGCAAAGGTCTTAGTATAGTCAACACCTGGAACATGTGAGAAAACTTTTGCAACAAGTCGAGCCTTATACTTATCCAAACTACCATCTGCTGCAAACTTGGTCTGATAGATCCACTTACATTGAGCCAAGTTTCTCCCCTTAGGGAGAGGGACTAACTCCCAAGTGTTGTTACTCATCAAGGAACTATACTCTTTCTCCATATCTTGGTCCCACTCGGGAACCCTTGATGCTTCTTGAAATGTTTGTGGATCAAAAGCGGTAGAAATGTATGCATGTGGAAGGTCCTGATGTTGTGATCAATTCCTCCGTGTATTTGAAGGATCCCCAACAAGAGAACCCACAGACTCAATTTTATGTCGAGCCCAACGAGGTCTAGGTGGAGGTGAAGGATAAGGCTCCTCAACTACTAGTGGACCTTGTGGAGGTGTAAGCCTATGAGTCGGAGTTGAAGGAGTCTCATCATCTGAATCACTCTCATCAGTATCCAAAATGGAGGAAGGTGGAGGAGGAATTGAGGCAAAGCTAGGGGAGATTTCCTCAAAATGAATGCTCCTCTCAATAAACACCTCATGTGTCTCTGGATCCATCAATCAATATGCCTTAAAACCCTCAGGATATCCAACAAAAATATAAGGCCTACTCTAAGGTTCCAATGCCTTGTGTTTCTGCGGAGGAATGTGAGACCATGTTGGACACTGAAAGACTCTAAAATGTATCACAATCGATTTCCTACCAACCCAAGACTCAAAAGGAGTGATAAACTTCAAAGATTTGTGAGGAACCTAATTTTGGAAGTGTATAACACAACTGATCACCTCTACCCAAAAGGCGGGATCAAGAGAATGTGCATGGATCATATAGCTAGCCATCTTCTTGAGAGTTATATTCTTTGTTTCTATGACTCCATTCTATTGCAGAGTGTAGGCAGCTGAATGTTGAAGATAAATCCCCTCAAATGTACAAAAATCCTCAAATCTTTTGTTCACATATTCCCTTCCATTATCTGTGCAAAGGATCTTGACCACTTTCCTTGATTGCTTCTCCACATGAGCCTTGAAGGCTAGAAATCTATCAAAAACTTCACTCTTATGAACAAGAAAATAGACCCAAGTGAAGTGGGAGTAGTCATCAATGAATGTGAGGACATAGCGGGCCCTACTAAATGAAGGTGATGGAAATGGACTTGCTACATCATTGTGAACAAGTTGAATAACTTCCAAAGCTCTCCAAGCTTTCCCCTTATCAAACTTCTCCTCAGGATACTTTCCCATTGAACATCCTAAACATACACCCTCTGAAAAAATGATTCGAGGTAGACTTGTGACCATGTCTTTAGTGCTAAGTTTTTGAAGATAGCGGTAGTTGAGGTTACCAAACCAATCATGCCATAACTTTCTAAATTTGAATGAGTAAGCAAGGCCATAGAAGGAGATCTTGGAACAAAGTGGGAGAAAGAATAAAGCCTTGAATTGTCATTGACTTGTCCCACTGCTACCAAGGCATCATTATCAATTTCTTTTACAACAATTGAATCAGATGTAAACTCAACCTTTTTTCCATTCCCATAGTGAGTAATTTGGTAGATAGAGAGAAGATTGGTAGACAAGTTAGGAACATAAAGAACATGCTCAAATGTTCTATCATCCATGGCAACCAAACCTTTCCCTTCTACCTCAACTTGTGTATCATCATCTATGTAAATGTGAGGTACCTTAGATGGCTCCAATGAAGAAAACTACTCCTTCGTAGAACCCATGTGATAAGAGGCACCCGAGTCAAGTATCCACTACTGTGAAAAAGCTATTGTAGCTAAAAATTATTTCCCTTTTCCCTTATACTATGAGGAAGTAGAAGGAGATGATTCCTTCTTGTTGTAGGTAGATGGAAAATTGATGTTGTTCTTCTTAAGGAGATTTGTCAACTCATCAACTTTCTTAGTGTGGCATCGATGCTCATCATAACCATACTTCTTGCAATAAGAACAAGTTGGTTTTTCCTTCTTAGGTGTATTCCACTTCTTGGAAGAGGATGAAAAATCACCTTGTGATGGAGAGGATGATTGTCCTTTTTCCTATTGTGGCTTTGACTTAGATTGATTCTTCTTATTATTGGAATCTTTGCCTTGACCCCCTTGACTCCCTTGATTAGCCACCAAAGCCTTAGAATTTGAAGACTTGAGAATCCCCATGTTCAACAACTTAGATTGTTCCAATATCAACATTTTTGTGAAAACATCAAATGAAGGCATAGTGTAGGAACTCCCCACTGTCAAGCGATGGGTTTGGAAGCTAGAAGCAAATCTATCATATTCGGATTGGAGCTTGTCCAACAAGTTGAATATAAATTGAGCATCCTTTTTATCAATTCCACAATCCTTAAGATTTACTCTTAGCTCATTTGCCTTAGTGACATAATCTTGGATTGTATCAAAACTCTTGGGATCCAAGCTGGTGAGCTCATTTTAAATCTTGTAGCCTCTGATTTCATCAACTTGATAATACCATTTCTGAAAGATATCCCAAGCCTCTTTGATTGTAGTACACTTATCAATGTGAAAAATGAGGTCATCTGATACATACTTATGCAAAGTTCCAAGAGCCATGCAATTTTTAGTGAGCCATTCTAATTGAGCATTAGGATCAACCTTAGGATCTATTGGTGCTGTTAGGGTTCCATCTATGTATTGCATGAGTCCTTTTTCCATTAGTTTGCTCCATGCTTTAAATTTCCAAGATGCATAGTTATGTGGAGTTAAAGGTCTAAAATTACTAGGACCCATAACAAAAAATATGGAAGAGCACAAGGAAAGAGAGGTAAAATCACACAAGACACCCCCCCAAATTCACTCAATCAAAGAACCCCTCCAAAATGATGATTTGGAACTTTATACTTAGTGCATGTACAATAGGCCACTTGCAAAAAAATGGCAAAGTGGACTTTTGATTTAAACTTTACAACTTCCTCTAATAGGCCAAAGGAGACTCAAACTGATAATGCAAGAGATCTAAACTAAGATGCAAGAAAATTACAAGTACCAAGTAAGCCAAAAAAGACCAATTACTGAAAGTATAATATCCACTCAAAAGTTTTGCAAACTGATGACACATTATGAAAGTAGACAAAAACATATGCACTTTAAAAAACACAACACCTGAAAAGGAGGTCGTATGAGCCCAAACGAAGCCTTTGAAGTTTCAAAATTGAGGATTAGATAGGTACAACTGAGAGAATCTGAAAATTTTGAAAAACCTATTCACCAAAACCCAAAAATAACCACACCACTGAGGAGAGCATGAAAAATTATCCCAAATAAAAAAAAATTGCACCCAAAAAGGAGGACAATTGAGCAAGTTATGGGCCTTCAAAGTTGACCAAAAAAATCAAACTGCTCAATGGTGGGGTTTAAAATTTTCAAAAAAGGTGCTGACGTAGGATGGCATTATCACTTTACTATGTTAAATTTGACGGTCGTATTCCCATCAAAAAACTATTGCAACCCCCTTCATGACCATATGGATGGGGTGACATGGCATGATAACTATGTATTTTGTACTATAAAGATGCTTATGTGGCAGGTGACTTGGCCGCTTAAGGGGGCTCTGATGTGTCGGTCTGTACAACTATCATTGCGGGATCCATATAGCATGGCACCCATGTGGCGGCTCTTGGTTGGCATTGAGATGGTAGATAACAGAGCATGGAGGCACAGATGGTGGGGCAGGTGGCAGGCTCATCGACAGATAGTGAACAGATGAGGGAGGCAGGAGGTTCACTGGCAGGTGGCGGTGGGAGGAGTCCAGAGGTCACCGGAGTGGTTGTCGGAGGTTCACCGGTGGGTGGCAGCGGGCAGACTCTGAAGGTCATCGAAGGATTAGCAGTTGTTGGCGGTAGGTACAGATGGAGGGCTGTGAGTCCCTGCTGACTGTGCAAGGTACGAAGCACGGGTTGGGGGGTGGGGTAATGCCCCCCCTGAAAATAATAATAATTGTTTTGAAAAAAAACTTTTGAATAAAATAAAAAAAAATTATGTAGAGTAAATGACTATTAGTTTTGCAAAAAATAAAAATAATAATTTTTTGTTTTGAAAAATACGTACGATATTACCCAAATAGGCAAAAATTTTCCTCTAAGCCTGAAAGTCAACTTCCTCCAAAATAGGTTGAGTTTATACTCATTTTTTATGGAAATAACCTCCCAGACGTAATGGTGAGCTAAAAAAAAGCTCTAGGATGCCTCCGAAACATGCAATACCTCAGATCCACAATTAGAAGCCTCCCAAGATGTCTCTAAAAACCGATCAATGAAGCCCCAATGGCTCTAATACCATGTGAGATTTTGCCAAGACCAAGGGCACAATGAAAAGCACACAAAAGAGAGACAATAATTTGACAAGAACAAACTGTATTCTCATCAATATGGAAAAGTGATCAACTGGATTAACTGATAAAATGAATATGGGCCTGCTTATATAGGCAAGGCCAAATGGATATGTGAGCACACAGTCATGACATGTGGCCCAATGAGAAACAAGGGTAGGTAAGAAAATGTAGGGGTAGGTAGGAGAAATAATATAATATTCCACAAGAGGTGGATCACCCACCAAATATGGAATGTAACAACAAGATAAGACCACAAAGGGTGGAATTTCTCCTACAAGCATCATCCATATGTGCACACTTCCCTAAGTGTCTCATATCCAAACTACAATGAGATGCATTATCCTAAGTCAACTTAAGTAAAGTGTAATTATATCCTATAAGAATAAATAATTACACCAACATGGCCATATACACCTTTCCATGATACAAGTTCGCTATCCAAACCGAAAATCACCAGTCATCGCCAATCAACCAATCAAATCAAAACAATTTTGCTTTATCGGTTAAAGTCCTATTTCACAGACTTAGTTCACTGTCGGTAAACCCTGTCTTCCAGTAAACCAAATCACTTAGATGAAAAACAAAACATCAAGAATATTAGGAACATCAGTTGCCAGCAATGACAACACAAATAACTGATCATGTCATCTATTCATATAATCTCAATCTCTTCATCACAAATAGACTTCTATCTTTTACCAGTCCAGTCATCCAACTTCAACTATGTCACTTGATCTGCATCAGTTATTCCAAACGCCAACAAATCTTATATTTTTCATCCTTGAATTGCAAATGAAATCCTCTATCCACCATCTGACCTACACTTAAAAGATTATGCTTTAAGCCTTTAACATAATAAACATTATCAGTATTAGTGTTACCATCCAATGATATTGTTCCTTTTGCTTTGATCCTACACACCTTGTCTCCAAATCTGACTAATCCACCATCAAATTCTTGCAATGATAAAAAATTTCTCATGTCACTAGTCATGTGATGCGAGCATCCACTATCTATGACCCATTCATCCTTCTCTTCAATTTTTGCAGCTAAAGCCTTTTCTTTAGTATGGGTTGTTTCAATGACAAATTCTGGAGAATCATCCTTAATAGTAATAAAGACCCAATCTTTAGTGGATGAGGCTCCATTACCAGATCCACTCATAGGTTCATCATCATCATCATAAGAAATACCAAAATCATCATCACCAGCATAATAGTATGATTTATCCTTATTCCTTTTGAATCTAGGTCTACTCTGATATTCATGATTAGGCTTATAATTCCTCACAAATATTTCATGATTCCTAGTAGCTCTTTTAGAGCATCTAGAAGAAAAATGACCAATCTTATTGCATGAAAAACATTTTAAAGGGACTTTTCCTTCATGCTTACTTCCAACTGGTCCTTTAGGAATTCTTCTAGCAATCAGGGCTTCCAACTCTTCAAGTTCTCTTTCTTCTCTCTCAATTTCATCCATATCCTTAGTATAAATCTCTTTCCAATCTATCTTTTGCTTACCCGAGGTAGATGCTTTAAATGCAGTCTTAGTTTTAGTAGCACTCTGATCTCCAAGTTCTTCAAGTTCAAAAGTAGTCAATTTCCCAAGTAATGTATCTCTCGTCATAGGGGTACTTGACGTTGTCCGGAGTTCATTGATAACAGTATCCTTCATCTTATAAGCCGAAGGTAGAACTCTTAGAACTTTTGACACTATCTAATCCTCACTAATCAATTCACCACAACATTTGATACCCATGACAATCTCATTGACTCTATCCATGAAAGAACTTATCTTCTCATCTTCTACCATCTTCAAAGTTTCATATCTTACTTGGAAACCTTCAAGTTTAGCAATTTTCACAGGCTGGTCACCTTCATAAAGAGTTTCAAGCTTTGTCTAGTAGATCAGCTTTGCATTATCCAATTCTATGACATTCAATAGATTTTCATCAGATAGGGTGCTCAACAATGCTTCTTTTTGTCTCACATCCTTTTCAGCTCTCTTATGTTCATCAGCAAGTGTCGATGTTCCAGAATTAGGATCATGAGGTATATACACTTTCTCCACTATCTCCCAAGCTTTATTTCCAAGACATATGAGATGAATATTCATTCACTCTTTCCATATTTTGTAATTAGTACCATCAAATCTGGGACTCTCCATCCGGTAAGGATTGAATGTGGAACTTGATGCAGTTGCCATCGGATCTCCTCAAGTGGTTAAGCTTTTGCAGAGAGGACCTTTCTATGATACCAATTGTTGGAATGATCTGATACTGGCAATAAACTGAGAGGGAGGGTGAATCAGTTTACTCACAAGTACATTAATTAATTCAATTAAAAACCTTATATCGGAGCACAACACAATGAGAGATATATCATGAAAGCACAACACACATAACAACAATATTTGGACGTGAAAACCCAGAAAGGGAAAAACCATAGTGGGAAAACCTACCCATAATCAGATGAATACTCTGTAGTAGTATTATGAATAATTACAATCTGGTCTGCACTTGGAAAAAGGCCAACAGCCTAGAGTGCACTGCTCATAACAAAGGGAAGTCTCACTGACTTACATAAACATTGGAATACAATCCGAAAAGAAATGAACTGTGAAAGTAGCATCTACTAATGCTTGATATAGTTTCAGTTAAGCATTGACATCTACTCTACAATACAAAACCTTTCCAACCTTCACTTGAATCATATGACTTTATTCACATATAATCCTTCCTCTGATAATGTAGACATAACCATCCCAAAAACCATCCTCTATTGATCTCTAGATTACATGAATAAGTCACCTATAAATACAGATCATCAACCTTATTGACAAGGTCGACTAAACCCTAAACCCATAAACACATAATTAAAAAAATTACATCACACAATACCACCAGACCAATATTATAATTTACATTACATAGCATGGACCTAAATCAAGTAACCAAATAGTTATATCCATCAAAAATTCTGCTAAGACCAAAATCCAACACCCTTCACCAACTGGTAGAAACCCTCAATGAAATAACAAAAAGTTTAACGGGATCCAAATAGGACCATCATAACAATATGCCATCCAATGCCAAATCACCAAATTCTCAGGACACGATCAAGAAAAAACTTCAGCATGATAGAAACTGATTCCATAAGCTGGACCCAAAATCCACTGACCAAATCACTAAATAATGCATACCGGTAAAGCTAACTGGGATAGCTAGAGGCAAGCCGGTAAAGCCAGAAACTAGTTAGTACCGGTAAATACCAAAAGCGATAATAGCCAAAGCACCAAATCATGAATCAATAGAATATAGAAAGCATGTAACCAACCATAATACGCATCCAAAACCGAATCCTAAGATCTAATCATACTGAATCAAAATCACAACAGAAACTGAGAAGATCACTAAGACTAACCGGGATAGATCCAATTGGGATACACTGTTGACATTAATGACAACTCTTAACCAAATCTAGCATATTTCCAACACCACTAGACCAATATAATGATATACATGACATGACATGGACCTAAATCAAATCTCCAAACATGCATCACCACTGGAAATCTCGCCAAGATTAACCGCAACATGATACACTACAAAGAATACTGCATAACACGAAGAATATCACTGGATTAGAGAAGTCATGAAATATGCGCATAAGAATAAATGCATATCACCAAGACAAATAGAAAATGACTAGGAAACACCAACAAGCACATTAGAACTATCCGCAATAGCTGCAAAAAACCCACTTATTTAGATCTTCATCGATCAACATCTGAAACTCAAGAACACTCAAATAGTAGCAACTGCCATGAGGAAAGATAACTTGCAGAGCATCAAATCACGAACCATCTGAAATGAAGATACACAATAACAACCCAAATAATCTCCCAAAACCACAACTCAAGATTTGATCACACTGGAATATATCATAGGAAATACCAAACTCTGCAAAGAACTAATCAAAAGAACTAAACTGTAAACTAGATATGATCAATTAAGCTCCCGGATCATTGAAACCAATACAAAAAGATATAATGATACTAGAAATACTCCATATATCGAATTGTGATCCCAATAAACAAATCTGCAACCACCAGAGCAAATACCAAACTACTTTCAACAACACCAAAATATGTTGACATCAATGACAACAACATATCCTAGCAACAATACGTATCCAACAATCTCCCCCTTTTGCATTGATGGCAACATATGAATATGAAAAACAATCAATGCAAAGAAATGAATCAATACCAGCAAACTCTCCCTAAAATCATGCACACAAATCTCCAAAGATAAAGTAATTTTTTACATGACTCTCTCCCCCTTTGACAACAATGCCAAAGACAATATAGATTAAACACTCTCTCTCCACCAAGACACACCCTCTAAGAAGGACAATCTTCCCCTTAGGATAAACTCAATCTACTAATTAACTAAACAACTGAACAACTGAACCACACACTAACTACTTTGGCTGAGTAGCAACACCAACTTATCAACCCAGACGAAAACATAAGGTTCTGAAATCCACCGGATTGATGTAGCTCCATGCATCTAGCTCTCAATAGGAGGGGCAAAGACTCCTAACTTTTCTCTCAAATAAACAAATGTATCTGCAGGAAATGTCTTAGTGAAAATGATGCAGTCCCATTATAGGTATAGGATAGGTTACGCCTAATGCAAGAACACACCAAGGACCCTAGCAATCACACAACACTCTCAGGGGTTAAGGAATATCATTTTGACAAGTCCCACATCCCTTTCTTCCAAACAAAAGACTCCTGGTACAAGGTCTCTTTCATTGACCGGTACAAGGACCCTATGGTCAAAAATGGATATTTAAGGTTTCATTTGAAGTCCCCTAGGTCAGGGAAATCTCCTTCAATCATTGAATTCAGGTTCCCTCTACCAGTTTGGGTAACTATTGCAACAAGGCCTACAAAACCTAATAGCTTTGCTAGACCGGTTTTCCACACTTAACACTTTATTTCTCCAAAATAACAAACAACAAATCCTGGATTTGAATACCCTTTTTGGAGTTACAAAACATATCCTAAGGGTTCTTACCAGTAGGGAACACAATAATCCAAACACTACTTTGGTTAGGAGACTAGTATAGCCCAATTAGGCCTATTTTACAGCGTGTATAGACATGGACCTTAAATCACCAAAAAAAATCAAGGAATACTCTTAAGCCATTGAAAATACACCAATTCCTTAGTCTTAGGCCATGATCAGACCTTTAACCCCTGATGTGAGACCTGTTTGCTTACTCATACCCGGTGACCACATGGAGTTGCCCACCTTAATGCATCAAACCCTCTCCTCCAACTAGTACTAACCTGAAAAAAACCTTCAGAGTCATAAACAAATTGGCCATATTTGCATCCCCTTCAAATCCATGAATCACCAATGAAGGATTAGCAAAGTAAGGCCATTTCTTTGCAAAACACTAGACAAAACTGTGAAATCTGGAACACTTCTAGAAATTTGCCAATTTCTTCCTTGTCTTGGTGAATTAGGACCTTAGACTTGATACATCTAAAAGCTGACTTGCCACTCTAACACATCCCACTGGTTTCCTAATTCCAAAATGATTGTACAGTATGGTACACTGTGTAGAAATAACGGAATTGCAAGAAATTCTCAGAAATATATTACTTTAATGATGGCAAAAGTTTACAAAGTCATTCTCTCCTCCCAATGATGATTGGGGATGACATTTAATACCTTCCTTAATGTTTATCAACCACATTTTGAACCAAGGTGACTATTGGAAGGAAGTTGCAATTTGCAACCAAAAGTTGTCATTAAAAGTTGTCAAGTTTGAGCAACTTTTGAAATATGTTAAATCCACCTACCTTGAGGTGCTTCAACATGTCCTAAACCTTCCTAAGAAATATCCAACACATAAACACCTAGAAAAATACTCAACCAAATACCCCTAGGCCCATATGCCCATGTTGGCTTATCAATTTTCCAAATCCATGTCATTGGGTAACAAGGTGGGGTTTATTGCAAAAAAATCAAACCTCAAACAAACAAGACTACCCTATTACATAGATTGAAAGGTCACATTCTCATGTGTGTCCTTTAGCCTTTATTGTTCTTATTCTCTTAGTCATGAGGTTCTCCTACACCATACTCCTAGGATGAATGAATCTCAAGTCCACTTGAGATGAGGTCATGTAATGTAGTGCCATGCTTCTTGATCTCATCTTCATCCAACCAAATGTCTTCAAAGTCTGGTTTTCTTTTCCATTTGACCAAGTATTGTTTGTACTCATTGTTCCTGGTCTTCTTTACAATCTTGGTGTCCAACACTTTTTCAAGTTTAGGTGGATCATGTTTGGGAAAATCTATATATGTTGCTTCTTCTAGGACTTGCTGTGAGTTACCTACATTAGATTCACCTTTAAAAGGAGTTAAATCACAAACATTAAAAATAGGGGATATACCAAGGTCTGATGGTAATTTAATTTCATAAGAATTGGTGCCAAACTTCTTCAAGATTTGACATGGTCCTACTTTCCTTTGCATGAGCTTAGTGTTTTTGCCCTTGGGTAACCTTTCCTTCAAATTTGCCCAAACCAAATCTCCAACTTGAAACTGTACCTCTCTCCTTTTCTGATCTGCATGTTCCTTGTATTTTTTTGATGACCTTTGAAGTTGTATTTTGACCTACTCATGAACTTCCTTTATGGCTTCGGCAAACCACTCACCATCTGCACTTGTGGGATCCGTATGGAGTAGTTTTCTCAACTCTAATACCCCTCTTGGATGCAACCCATACACAATCTGAAACGGTGACTTCCCCGTGCTTCTGTTTGCAGTGTCATTGTAGGCAAACTTAGCTTGAGGTAAGATTAAATCCCACTTTTCACCATGCTTCCTTGTAAGACATCTCAATAAATTCCCTAATGACCAGTTTACTACTTCTATCTACCGATTCATTTGTGGATGATAGGCTAATGAGAAGGATAGATTAGTTGCAAGTTTCCTCCATAGAGTTCTTCAAAAATGGCCACCAAATTTGACATCCTTGTCAGAAACTATATTAAATGGAAGTCCATGAATCCTTGCTACTTCTCTGAAAAACAAATCTACTATATAAGATGCTTCACTAGTGGACTTACATGGCAAGAAATATGCCATTTTACTAAACCTATCCACTATTGCAAAGACATTGTCAAACCCCTTTTGGGTCCTAGGCAAACCTATTACAAAGTCCATTGACACACTTTCTCAAGGTCTTTAGGGAATGGGTAAGGGTTGAAAGAGTCCAACATTGGTACTTTTTCCTTTTGCCTTTTGGCAAATGGTGCATGTATCTACAAACTTTCTTACATCAACCTACAATTTAGGCCAAAAGTAGTGCCTTCTTACCAGTTCAAGTGTCTTGTCCAAACCAAAATGACCTGCTATAGCTCCACTATGCTTTTCCTTGATAATATTAGTCCTCATTGAGCACTTTAGTATGCACAATTGCCCACCTTTGAAAAGAAGTGCATCTTGGATCAGAAAATTAGAAAACTCCACATGAAAACTTTCACCAAATTCAGTACATGCCTTGTAAATCTCCTTAAAGTCCTCATCTGCATCATACATATCTTTCATTGCATCAATCCCAATGCTTTCTAATTGGATTTCAGCTATGGTTAGCACTCTCCTACTTAGTGCATCAGCCACTTTGTTGGCTACTCCTTTCTTGTGTTTTATGGAAAAGGTATAGGCTTGTAGGGATTCTACCCACTTCATATGCATATGGCTTAACTTTTCTTGGTGATTAATGAAACTCAAGGCTTGGTTGTCAATACAAACCACAAATTCCTTTAGTAGCAGATAGTGTCTCCATTTTTTCAATGCCTGAACTAGTGCATACATTTCTCGGTCAGAAGAATAATATTTTCTCTTTTCCTCATTGAGTTTTTCACTAAAGAATGCTATAGATCTACCTTCTTGGCTTATGACTACTCCTATGACCACATGACTAGCATCACATTCAATCTGAAACACTTTGTTAAAATTAGGCAAATCAAGTACCGGTTGTTTAGCTACCTTTTTCTTGAGAGTTTCAAATGCCTCATCCATCTCCTTTGTCTAAGAAAACCTGCACTTTTGACCACCTTTTATGGTTTCCAACATTGGAGCACATATGTGACTGAAACCTCTTATGATTTTTTTATTAAATGTGGCTAATCCATGCAAACTTCTAACTTCACCAATAGTCTTAGGAGTAGGCCAAGAAAGAATTGCATTTACCTTATGCTAATCCATCTTCAAGTGACCTTTGGAGATCACAAATCCTAGGTAGATGAGCTTTTCCTGCATGAATAAACACTTCTCCATATTGATCATCAATTCCTCTTCACTCAACCTTTTCAAAGCCATGTGTAGATGCCTTAAGTGTTCTTCCTTTGTCTAGCTAAATACTAGGATGTCATCCAAATACACTATTCCAAACTTCCCTGTGAATTCTTTCAAAACTTCATTCATGAGTCTCATGAATGTACTTGGGGAATTAGACAAACCAAATGGCATAACCTTCCATTCATACAACCCTTCATTTGTTTTGAAGGCTATTTTCCACTCATCACCAGGCCTAACTCTAATTTGGTGGTATCCACTCTTTAAATCAATCTTAGAGAAAAAAATTGCACCCCCAAGCAATCAAAAAAATCCTCTATCCTAGGCATTGGAAATGTATACCTTATGGTGATTTTGTTGAGAGCTCTTGAGTCAGTACAAAGCCTCCATGTTCCATCCTTTTTGGGTGCCAAAACTACAGGTACTGCACATAGGCTAAGACACTTTCCAATCATATTAGAATCTAGAAACTCTTGAATCTGCCTTGCCATGTCCTCATTTTGTTGTGGTGTGAATTTGTATGCATCCTTGTTAGGTAATGTAGCCCCTAGGATCAAGTCAATACAGTGTCTTATCTCTCTCATTGATGACAAACTCCTTGGCACTCCATCTGCAACTATGCCTTGGTATCTACCGATGATCTCCTTCACTTCTGGACTAAGATCCTTGTTCTTTCCTTCTGCTTTGTCATCTGCAGCTGGCTTCTCCTTTGAGGTTGGCATTCCAAGCAATGCAAAGCATATTCCTTCTTCCATCTCTATCTCCTTGAGGAATGATTTTCCCTCCATCATCATCACTTTGGACTCAGTTTCTTTCTTCTCTTCATTGTTTTCATTCAGGTGCAGTAGCTCTATGACCTTGTCATTCTTTGTGATGGAATAGGTATTCCAAAAGCCATCATTGTGTGCTTTGAGGTCATACTTCCATGGTCTTCCAAACAAGAGGTCACAAGCATCCATGTTAACAACATCAAATAAAATCTTATCTTTATATGCTCCTATCTGAAATTCTACCCACGACTTCTCTTCTACAAGAGTTTGTTGCCATTTTGTGATCCAAGACACCTTATAGGGGCATGGATGGGGTATCCTCCTCAATTTCAACTTCTCTACCATTTCTATTGACACAAAATTATTAGTAGACACTGATTCAACAAGAACTTTACATAGCTTTCCTCTTGATTGGCAAGTGGTGTAGAAGATAGTCTTCCTTTGAGGTGGCTCCATAGGTGTTGGTACCTTCAAGAGGGTTCTTCTCAATATTAGTACCTCTTCAGTCTCTGGATAACCATATGAATCATGTTTACTACTGCCTTGGTAAACCAGTTCTTGGGTTAGATTGGCTCTCCTTTCTCCTTGGGAACTAGACCCCATCTTCTCTGGGAATCTACTGGCAATGTGTCCCTCTTGGTTGCAGTTAAAACATTTCATTAGTCTTGCTCCTCTTCCTGATGATCTACCTCTGAAATTAGGCCTTCTCCCTATGAAGTTGCCTTTGTTGTTGCTTTCAATTCTTGAGGAGTCTTGACTGCTCTCTCCTTGAAACTCAAAATTTGATCCTCTTCCTCTGATGTTGCTCCTTCCCCTTGGTTGCTTACCCCTTCCTCTGCTGCTTCGCTCTTGTCTTCTTTTGAGCTTCTCCTCTACCTTTAATGCTAATTGGTAGAATCTATGAACAGTGTCATGGCACAAGAGCTTCAACTCTTTTTGTATGTTCCACCTTAGGCCATTTAGATACCTTGCCACTCTTTCACTTCCATCTTCAACCTTCTTAGACTTTATACTCAATTTATGAAATTCTTCAGTATAGGCACACACATCCATCTCTTTCTGTTTGAGATTCTTCCTTCTCTTGTGTAACTGGACTTCATAGTCCTAAGGTACATATACTCCCTTGATCTCTACAATCATCTTCTTCCAAGAGGTGATCATTCCTCTTCCCTCTTTTACAATCATCTTCTTCCAAGAGGCTACTCCCTACATTTTTGACTTGGCAATCTTCATCTTTTGGTTGTCGGCAATGTCTTCACATTTGAAAAAATTGTTCAAGGACTCTATCCAGTCCATCACTCCATTGACATCCATCTTCCCACTAAAAATAGGAAGGTTTGAATTATGGTCCATGGTTCTCCTCTCCATAGACTTCAAGGCATTGACCAAGTACCTATTCTCTGCAGGAACTTCCTCTTCTTCTCCCACTTTCTCTGAGCCATTAGGTCCTCTCTCTAGCCTACCTTCCAAGTTCTCAATCAACCTTCTAAGCCTATAATTTTCTTCTCTGTTCTCTTGCGCCATCCTGTCAAGTTCCAAATTTGCCACCTTTGGAGGTATTCTTCTAGCCTCACCCTCTGATTTTTCTATTGACATGTACTATTCTTCTTCCCAAAAGGATTCCTCCTATGCTCTGAAACCAATCTAATATAGAGTCTCGGTATACATATAGGATAGGTTCCCCCTAATCCAAGAACACACCAAGGAGCCTAGCAATCACACAACACTCCCAGGGGTTAAAAGGAATATCAACTTTCTTCCAAACAAAAGACTACTGATACAAGGTCTCTTTCATTGACTGGTACAAGGACCCTATGGTCAACAATGGTTTGGTCCCTTCTCCACTGTAACAATGGCTATTTAAGGTCTAATTTGAATTAACCTAGGTTAGGGAGACCTCCTTCAATCATTGAATTCAGGTTCCCTCTACCGGTTTGGGTAACTGCTGAAACAAGGCCTACAAAACCTAGTAGCCCTGCCAAACCGGTTTTCCACACAACTCTTTCTTTCTCCAAAAGACCAGAAAAAAAATCTTGGATTTGGATACTCTTTTGGGAGTTACAAAACATATCCTAAGGGTTCTTACCGATAGAGAACACAAGAATCCAAACCCTACTTTGGTTACAAGACCGGTATAGCCTAATTAGGCCCATTTTACAAAGGAGTTTGTAGACACGGACCTTAACTCACCAGAATAACTCAAGGAATACTATTAATCCATTGCAAATACACCAATTCCTAAGTCTTAGGCCATGATCGGACCTTTAACCCCTAATGTGAAACCTGTTTGCTTGCTCATACCCGGTGGCCACATGGAGTTGCCCACCTTAATGCATCAAACCCTCACCTCCAACTGGTCCTAACCTACAAAATACCTTCAAAGTCCTAAAATACATTGGTGACACTTGCATCCCCTTCAAAGCTGTGAACCGCCAATGAAGGCTCAGCAAGGTAAAGCCATTTCTTTGCAAAACCCTAGACAAAACTGTCAAATCTGGAACAGTTCCAGAAATTTGCTGATTTCTTCCTTGTCTTGGAAAATTAGGACATTAGAATTGATGCATCTAAAAGGTGATTGGTCACACTAACACATCCCACTAGTTTCCTAATTCCAAAATGATCATACAATACGATACACTGCATAGAAATAACAAAATTGCAGGGAATTATCAGAAATATATTACTTCAATGATGCCAAAAGTTTACAAAGTCATTCTCTCCTCCCAATGATGATTGGGGATGATATTTTATACCTTCCTCAATGGTTATCAACCACCTTTTGAAATGAGGTGACCGTTGGAAGGAAGTTGCTATTTGCAACCAAAAATTGTCATTAAAAGTTGTCAAGTTTGAGCAACTTTTGACATATGTTAAATCCACCTACCTAGAGGTGCTTCAACATGTCCTAAACCTTCCTAAGACATCTCCAACACATAAATACCTAGAAAAATACTCAACCAAATACCCCCAGGCCCATATTCCCATAGCGGCTGATCAATTTGCCAAATCCATGTCATTGGGTAACATGGTGGGGTTTATTGCAAACAAATCAAATATCTAACAAGCAAGACTACCCTATTACATATATTGAAAGGTTGCATTCTCATGTGTGTCCTTTACCCTTTATTTCTCTTATTATCTTAGTCATGAGGTGCTCTTGCACCAGAAAATATCTGCAATTTGATCCTTTGTAGATACATATTCCAATCTGACCTCCTCATCACTGACCAATAAATGATACTTTATAGAAACATGCTTTGTTTTACAATGCAGAACCAGATTCTTTGAAATATTGATAGCACTTGAATTGTCACAATATATAATATTAGGCTCATCATAAATAACTCTGATATCCTTCAACGTCTACTTCATCCAAACTACCTGAGTACAAATACTAGCAACAACAATGTGTTTAGCTTCAACAACAGAAAAAGATACAACATCTTGTTTCTTATTGGAATATGAAACCAACTTCTTCCCCAAAAGGAATGCTCCATTGGTAGTGCTCTTCTAGTCATCAACATCACCACCCCAATCAGCATCAGTGTAAGCACACAACAGGAAATCATCATTCTTCAAATACCACAAACCATAGTCAATAATTCCCTTCAAGTATCTGAAGATCCTCTTCAGAACAAGGACATGAGTCTCTTTAGGATCTGATTGGAAGCTAGCACAAAGACAAACAACATGCATAATGTCTAGTCTAGTCTGAGTTAAGTACAATAATCTACCAACCATAGATCTATACAAAGTCCGATTAACTTTCTGAGATTCATCATTTTTAGACAACTTGCATCCAGTCACCATAGGAGTTCCAACATTCTTAGAATCAGTTAATCCAAACTTCTTCAATTTTTCTTTCACATACTTAGATTGAGAACTAGAAATACCTTTATCGGTCTGAGTAATCTATAGTCCTAAAAATAATTTCATCTCACCTATCATAGACATCTCAAATTCCTTTTTCATATCATTACCAAACTTCATACTTAATTCATCATCACCACCAAAACTGATGTCATCAACAAAGACTTCAATAATTAAAATGTTATCTTTCTCAACTGAGAAATATAAATTACTATCAGTAGTACCTTTACAGAATCCCAACTTTACCAAATACTTATCCAATCTTTCATACCAAGCTCTAGGGTCTTGCTTCAGTGCATATTGATCTTTCTTCAATTTGCATACCATGCCTCCCTCATCAGATAGAGAAAATCCATCTGGTTGCTCAATGTAAACTTCCTCTTCCAAATCACCATTCACAAAAGCTAACTTGACATCCATCTGATATACCTTAAAATTCTTATAAGTAGCAAATGCAAGCAACAATCTAACAACTTCAATTTTAGCTACCAGAGAAAAACTCTCCTCATAGTCAATACCTTCCATTTGAGACCACCCTTTACATACCAATCTTGCTTTGTTTTTGGCAACTTCATCAAGTTCATTCAGTTTATTCTAAAACACCCATTTAGCACCAATTACATTCTTGTTTTTAGGTCTCGGAACAAGCTCCCAAGTGTTGTTATTTTCAATCTGATTCAACTCTTCTTCCATTGCTCTTATCCAATTTTCATCCTTACATGCTTCTGCTACATCTCTAGGTTCAATCTTTGAAATTAGACATATCTCTTCAGCAACAATCCTTCTTCTAGTCATTACACCTTTATCCTTGTCACCAATAATTTGATTTTCTAAATGATTCAATCTAACATACCTTGATGTCTTCTAATTATTTGAATTTTCAGGCTCTTGCATTTCTTCACCGGTAGCAGCAATATCCAGATTAACTATCTCCACCGAATTAATTTTGCTTCAAGATCTCAGTCTGAATAGGTTTAAGAACAACATCTTCATCATCAAAATCATAACTACATGCTCTGATCTTCTTTCCAAGACATTGATCCACCTTTACATTTGCACTTTCAACCATCTTCTTCAATCTCTTATTGTAGCACCAGTAGGTTTTACTCTTTGTAGAATATCCCAATAAGATTCCTTCATCATATCTTGCATCAAACTTTCCTATATCCTCATCTCTCTTGATATAACATTTACTTCCAAAAATTCAGAAATATCTAACTATAGGAACCTGACCAAACCATAACTCATAATGAGTCTTACCAAAATCACCTTTAATATGCACCTGGTTAAATGTGTAAACAACGGTGCTAACAACTTCTCTCCAAAATATCTGTGCAACATTTCATTCAATTAGCATAGTCTTTGTAGCATCTAAGATAGTTATGTTCTTCCTTTCAACAACTCGATTTTGTTGAGGGGTTCTAGGAGTAGATAATTGTCTTCTAATTCCATTCCTCATAGAATGTATCAAACTCTGTTAATGTAAATTCTCCTCCTCTATCAGATCTCAGGCATTTTAGCTTCAATCCTATCTTAGTCTCCACTCTGGCTTTGAATATCTTGAATTTCTCAAACGCTTTTGATTTCTCCCTTAAGAAGGTAACCCACATCATCCTTGAATAGTCATCAATTAGCAACATAAAATATCTCTCTCCTTGCATGCATCTTACTCTAGTAGGACCACATAAGTCAGTATGAAATAGATCTAGCAATTCATTAGATGAATACAACTTACTCTTAAATGAAGCTTTTGTTTCCTTTCCCATCTGACATTCCTTACATACCGGATTAGCAAGCTTCACAATCTAGGGAAAATCTCTAATAGATTGAGTAGATCTTATCTTTACCATGTAACCAAAATTAACATGACACATTATCCTATGCCACAACCAACTTTCATCAATCTAAGCAATCAAATAACTTTTCTCACTAGCACTCAAGTGGTTCAGATATTACCTTTAATTTTAGTATTTCAATCTATATAGCTATACCATGCTTGCTTAAGTCCATTAAATACCCTTTTCAACTTTTATATGTTGCCTTCATATCTACTTACTTCATATCCTATGGTTGTTGCACATAAACTTCTTCCTCTCGAAAACCATTGAAGAAGGTTGATTTGACATCCATTTGGTAGAACTTGCAATTGTTTTGAGATACCATTGCTAATAGCATTCTATCTACATTAACTATTGGTACAAGTACAAAATTTTCATCATGTCCTATGCTTTTTCGACATGTCCATTTGCATTAATCTTAGTGTTGTAAACACATTCACACATATGCATTGTTTTCTTTTAGACAAATCTACTAGCTCCCATGTGTCATTATTTTCAATAGATTATATATCTTCACAATTGCATTAATTCAAAGTTCCTTAACTGTACCACAAAATATATAGGATCATGAGAAAATAAAGCAAAATTTGATTGCAAATCTATTCATTCTCCTTGATCATAAACTTCTTGCAAACTTCTAGTTTTTTATATTTCTAAGTCTTGATCTCAATGATTGAAGTGTAGGATTAGAATCAGTACATACTTGTGAAATTGGATAAGATTGGCTTAATTATTCACCTTGTTCAATATTTCTATTTTTTTGTGGACTTATTGATAGAGTACCTTCTTGCATACTAGATTGATCACCTTTATTTTATTGATATTTTTCCTTCTTCTTCTATGAGGTACTATTGTATCAATTGTAATGGTTTTATCTATATTTCAATACAGAGACTCATCTTTGAATGCAACATATCTACTAATAATAACCTTCTTAGTGATCGAATTAAACAACTTTAAAGATTTTGATTGTCCACAATAAGTAACAAAGATACACTTCTCACCTTTGTAATCCAGCTTGCTTCTTGTTTTATTTAGAACACTGGAAAATGCAACATAACCAATTTTTTTGAAATGAGATACACTGTGATACTTGTATATGTTTGAATTTGAACTCTCAAAATTGTAAATCCTAACAATATTCAGCCATAAAAACCCTAGATATATAATGAAATCCAACACAACATCAATGAAGAACCTTAAAATATACAAAATCACGAAATACACATTTAATGGTTTTGATCTTCATTGTTCTCCTATCTCCAATGATCTATGTTCCATGGTTTCTATATGGAAAATAAGAGGAGGAAGCCTCTTATATGGAGAACATCCTAAAAATGAAGTGTTGAGATTGAGAGGTGGGATAAAAGATGCTCGACTAAGACAAAAGGGTAGGTAGCAGAAATAATAAAATAAAGGGAGTGGTTAGGATAAATGAGGGGAAAAAGATAAATGAATTAATTAAATAAATTAAAGAACAAACTTAATTAATACAGGCGAACCGCTTGAATTAAACAAAAAATATTTATTTAACTTGAGAAAAAAAACAATTTAAAAAAATGAAAAAATATTTATTTAACTTGGGATAGAAAATGGGCTAGAAAATGATAAGTGAATTATTTAAACAAATACAAATTCTTTTTTATTAATAAAAGAAAAGTGATTATTAAATAAATAAATATGTATATTTAATTAGGCTAGGACAATTTTAGGTGCCTACAATCTTACCATTGCATGCATGTTGTGGGATCCTATCTTTCACACTTTTTGGTGGACTCATGTTCAAGATATATACTTCATGAGCTACTATTTCAACGCAATATTCATAAGTAAATTATTTTCTTTTAGCTTTATTTTTTCCATCTTCATTATTGTTTCATTTTTCTTCTCTATGACACTATTCCATTCAGATGTTTAACTTGTAGTTAATTATTTTTTTGTTCCATGGAACCTACAAAAACCTAAGAACTCATTTCATTTGTATTCATCACTATTATCTAATCTCAATAACTTGTTGAATAGACCACTTTACTTCTCAACCAATGCTTTAATCACTTTTTAAATTCTTCAAATTTAGACTTAAGAAAACAAATCCATGTCTTCTTGCTAAAATCATCAATTAAAGTTAGAGAATAAATCCTCCCCCTAATGATGGTTTTTATAGTGGACCACATTAATATGTATGCACAATTTCTAAGGGTTCCCATGCTTTATATGGCATTTCCCTTGGAAAACTTTCTCTGTGTTGTTTTTCCAAAATACCATATTCAAATGAATTCATTGGCTCTTCAACTTGGGACAATCCTTCTACCATTTTATTTTTATGTAATAAATACAATCCTTTGAAGTGAAGATGACCATATCTCAAATGCCATAGCCATGCTTGATCTAGACAAGTTGCCTTGAAATTTGCTTTAACTTCTTGTTGAATTTTGCAACACAAGTACCTGTAAGTGAAATGAAAAATAAGAACACCTTCCACAAATGAGAGCTACACAAAATAATGCTATATTACTTAAAAACAAAGAATACAAAACAAATTACAATTGTACAATGAGATGCTCATAAACAAAGAACAAAACTAAACTTAGGAGAACTAAAGTGCAAGCATGAGAAGATAAATAAAGTTCAATTCTAGCTAAACTATGTGCACAACTAGAATTAAGCACTCCTAAGTGACTTTAAGCCAAAATCAACTAATAGCTAAATATGCTCTAACACCTCCCCTTAAGTGAAACTTAGGGTGAGAAAAAAAAACTCTAAATGCTTGACTGTTGAAATGGGCCTCTAAAACAAAAGGCTGGATTAGGTATCCATGTGCAAACCAATGAAGTCTCTCTAAGTAGAGTAAAGCATGAAACCATGCGCAAAAAAAGAACTCTCCAAAAGCAAGAGATTTGATACATGAAAAGAAACGTGAACTACTAAAAAAAGATGGAATGAAGGACTAACAAGCCTCTAAGAAAATGTCCTAAAAGAATGGGAACATGAAGAACATGCTCGAAGAACAAAATATTGCAGACAACTATCGAATGATAATTGCTATAGTGTTGAATGAAAAACCTCCTTTGAAACAAAGATGCTGATCGGGATCAAGAAGACAACAATCTACATAAGTGCCCCCAACAACACTACTCAAACAATTAGATGGAAAACAAAGCTAAAAATATTTATCAGTTGATGATATATGTGGCACATGAATTTGCATGAGTGACCCCAATGACACTACTTATGTTAGACACAATGCACCACTAAGAGGGGCATGAATCAGTGGTTCACAATATTTTTCCCTTTAACTATCCTATGTAAGTATACCGGTTCATAGATCAAGCTCAATGAAGACTTTTCAATTAATAGGGAGACCAACACAATTACAATCACACACAAAGGACATCTCATAACACCAGTATGTACGAGGAAAACCCAAGATGGAAAAAACCTCAATGAGCAATGATGCTAGAGTCTACTACTCCAATCCAGCCTCACAATGAAACTCTGTTACACAATTTAGGGCACCAACCCAAGGAGCTATAACCCCTAATTTATGAGCTTCAACTCAAAGGAGCAGCAACCCCTACACAATTTATAGGCTACAACCTAAAGGAGCTACAACCCCTGCACCGAGCTACAACTCAGTGATTACAATACGTTTTCTCAAAATACAAAGGTAGTAATCTAGTTACAAGTGAATCCTGTAACTTCCCAAAGAAAACTTCCCTACTGGTAAGGTATCTCCTCTTCCTTACTAGTTCTCTACTCATTCTAACTGATTCTTCAACAACTCAACCACTATCTTGTTGTATCTCCTCTATCACTCGTTGCTCTCTTCTTCTCACTACTATTGCTTACCGGTTCACCTCTCTCTATGTCAGTTCTCACTTTCTTTAGCTACTCTCCACTAATACTACACTCATTCGGTTCTATACTTGCCTTCTTTGCTGCTTCCTTCTCTTCTTCTCTGCCAATATGAACACTACAGGTTTTGCACTTCTACCGGTTGATCTCTTCAACTTGGTTCTCCCTCAGACTTAGTCTCTTCTCTATTTCCTTGATGAGCACATGACTGATCTACTTGTAACAACTAATCACTTCGTAGGAACACTATCTTCCTTTCTATAGCAGCAGCCTTCAATGATTTTGTCTTCCTTATTTATAACCTATTTTTCTTGCCAAAAGCCAGTTCAAATCCTAGGTGGTTAGGGTTTTCTCATCATCCTCAAGGAAAACTAAATGCAATCAGATCTTGCCCAATCTAATCTCCCAGACAACCAACTGTACACCTCTGTCATTAACGCGCCTTCTTGAACATGCCTTCTATCTTTGGAAATCTTCAATCATTTTGTCGGTACACCTCAGTCAATCATCATAAATGGCTGAGTTGTTTCCTTCACCAACTTCAATCTCTACAATCAATCTATCCTGGATTTCTACTATTTATTTGATCTCAAGTTGCACATCTCTGCAACTCTATCTTGAGCTTCGTAGTCACGATTAATGTCAAACCAATCACAACAACCCCTTTGACAGCAGACATCACCAATCTCTGCACATTCGCCACCTCATCTCTGGAAGGCATCACAATCGGTATCCTCCTCATCACACTACTTTGTAGGTTCATCGTGGTCACCGATCACAAACATAATGGTATGCCCATACCGGTTCACTAACACTACCAGAACTAACCACCTTTTCTAATCTGTCAGTGTAAACCTCGTGTCTGCACTTCGCTTCTTTTCCGATGAAACACCTTTGTATGTATGTTCACTTGCTGGTACCATAGCTTCTCCGACAACTCTCCTTATCTCTTAGTTTGCTGTACTTGTCTTTATTAGGTGAGAGCCTTATATTCCTTCTTTCTTCTCTGATGTTCCACCGGTTGACATAACATGTCAACTATCACCAATGTAGATTTCAGTAGATGTGTCTCCTGCTGGAGAATATACTTTCCTTCTTGCCGGTGAGACACATTGATGACACCAAGTCATCAAATTCCAACTGTTTTGCATTGTTATTCCTGTAGACTCACTAGCATCCTTCTTTGTCAAACTGGTTCTCCTCTCATCCGTTTTGTCAAGATGATAGACACACCATCTCAACTCCTCATCCTTCCTTCATTATCCTAGTAGCACACCATCTTTTGACTTGCTTATTCGGTATGCATTTCTAATCTCATGCTCTAGAGGATTCCTCATCTTCCACTTGTAAAACTGGTCTCTACATTCAATAACCTGCCTATCTTAGGGAATCATTTTGCCGATGCAAGTGTGACATTATAGAAGGGAGGATACATCTTCAACATGACATTTTTCCCAGTGGTTTTCCATATGTCATCTTGCACACAAATGCAACATACACTGTCAACCTATCACCTAGCCTGTGATAGCTTCTTCATCTGGTGAGAGTCCCTCTAGTTAACCTTGCACTAGCAATCTGGTGGTGAGCTCATACTTTACCTCTAGTGTTGATGTGATCTAAAAATCATTCCACTTACTTTAGCACAAACAATGCTCAACATGTAGTCTCTTCATTCTATTTGTTTGCACTACCATATCAACAACCCTTTTACAGACTGGAGTGATCACTATATTGCACCTCTAGCATACCGACACACACCAGTTCTTCCTTTGGCATGAAGATGGTTACCTGGTTGTCACCAATGATAACTCGTCAACTCTTCTCCCTTACCGGTCCATCTTCTATTCCGATTGACACCAAAATCTAATGCCAACAACCTCTTGTCCACTAGTTGACATCAGTGTCAGTGATACTAGTAACATCCTATACCGGTTGACATCAATGACAACAAAATCCCAACAACTTAACCATACAAAAGAAAACTACTAGTAAAAAATATAGGTGAAAATAGTCTGAAGAATATTTATCAATAGAAGATGGAAGATTGCCTCTAGAAAATTGGAATGCAAGAGTGTCTAACTCCAAAGAAAAACTAATGAAATACTAGAACCAATAATAGAAACCCCCCTCCCCCCCCCTCACAATGCTAGTAAGGGAGAGCCATGATAGGTCCACTAAAACGATGTCATCATGAAGCACATGAAGGATAATTTGAATGTGCTCAAGAGTGTACCTGCAACTAAAAAAGGAAAGAAGCTAATGTACACATGCATGGAAAAAAAATCGCTAGGATTCAACGTTATCATGGAGGGACACTTGGCAAACAAAAGTGTGATGACAAAACAAAAGGCACTACATAACCCCTCATGACATGTTATAATATAGTGAATGTACAAAATAAGGCACAACAAAATATACAAAATATTCAAAAACCATACACAATAATAATATTTAGTCCCAATGTGTCTAAAAGAAAAGAAGTGCATTAAAAGGATGTTCAAAATACTCAAATACGATAAAATGTTGCCAATACATGTAGGATAGCCTAACAGAAGTCATCCACTGCAAATAAACAGATTCCAAGAGCTACAATGACCAAGAAATCAACCATGAAGTGAAAGCAGAAAAGACCAAATAAAAGTTACATAGAGAAAAATCTGAAAAATCTAATAGCTAATAAGAATAGGTGAATCTAGGAGCTTTCTAATGATATGCGAAAGTCAAAAAATAGTGTTCGCTTGCATAAGCTATGACCTCAAAAGCGTAACAAAAAGGCTAAATTCAGTGACCTATATAAGACACCAAGATTAGAATCTAACAAAACTACCACTATGAATAGATTAACACTAAAACCTTCTTTCCGATGATATTTTGTTTTCCCAATTTTGACTTTGTATGACGAAGTTATGGGCAAAAAACAACTTCTTATTTTTATCATTTGGAAGGCTTGAAGGGTTCCCAAAAATGAAAAAATTATGAAAATATAAAATTTTTGAAAATAGAAACTTTCCAAATACAAAAACTTTCCGAAAATAGAAACTTTCCGAAAATGGAAACTTTTTGAAAATTTTTGCAAAGATTCTTCGATCTTTGATTTTGACATATAATTGATAGACAATTTTAGGGTTCTTGATCCTCTTGAGCGCAATGGTGATGTTCATTTTTCCCCAAACTGAGCATTTTTTTAGCTACCTCGAGAAACCATCTCATAAAATGTACTGCCTAGCTAGCAATCCCATCTCATAAAATTGAAATACTGGGTCAAATCGTCATCTTTTTCAATGTTGTGAACTTAATGGTGAGGCATGTTTTGCTTGAAAGATGATGAAAAAATTTCCCACCTCCAGATCCATAAAAAACCAAATCTAGGATCCTTGAACAGTTCTGGGTAAATAAAACCCTAAATATTTGAGAAATGGCTTGCCAAATCTAAGCTCTGATACCATGTTAAATTTTGAAACACAAGAACCTACAAGATCAAATAGCAAAAAAGAACACCTTTTATAAACAAGAGCTACTAAAAAGAAAATAATGAATTAAAGTTGTACAGTGAGATGCTTATAAAGAAAGCATATAGCAAAATTTAGGATAGCTAATGTGCAAGCATGAGGAGCTAAATAAAGCTCAACTCTAGCTAAAATAGATCCATAAAAGGTAAACTAGGTGCACAACTAAAAATAAGCATTCCTAAGTGAACTTAAGCAAAAGAAGCATAACTAGTTGTGAAAAAACAACTAATAGCTAAATATGCTCTAACACTTCTCATAATCTTTCACTCTTCATTTTAAGTGAAAACATCATGTTCTTTGTCATTTCAACCCTTGTAATTACCATGTTACTAGGAGGTACCTCAAATATAGTGAAAACATTATCCTCATACATTACTTTGTAACATTTTATACATGTTGACTAATATTTATGAGATTATGTTTCAAACTAGGTGCAAAGTAAATATTAGGAATGAACCTCTTACCAATATTTGTTGCCACATTATTTGTGCATTTATCTATAACTACCATTGTATCATTATTTTCCAATTTTAATTTTGATTTGATTGATATATCCATGATTTCAAACAAATCTTTAGTTCTTGTTGTGTGAAATTACTATACCCAACGTCTAGAAACCAAGAATCAATTGAAATTTCTTGAGCCACATGCCATGGAACGAATAATGTCCCTAAACTATGTTTAGAAAAAAAATCATTTTTTTCTTACATCTACTCATTTCTTTGGAAATTCATTTGAAATGTGGTAAATTCTCTTGTAATAGTAACATTGAATATTAAACTTCCATACCTTTTTTATGACTAATTATTGTTTCACCCTCTAGAACTGAAACTTTGACATCTCTTTCGTCTTGAATTAGGAATTCTTCTTTCTTCTCTTTGAAATTTTTTTCTACCTCTTCCTCTGAATTTTAAATTTCATCTTCCTTTTCCTCTGTCAAATGTCACTTGTGATATAAATGGAATTTTCATTAAAACAATGCTAATCCTATTCAATATATGTTCATGAGATAGTAAAGATCCAAACAACTCATCTATTCAGAATCGAAATTATCAAAAATTTATTGTCTCAGGAGCTTACAAAGATCAGTCTTCTATCCTTGAACCACCATTTAATAAGAAGTGTTTATTGTAGTGGTGGTGGCAAAAGCCTCACAAATCTAATAGTATGTCTTGTATGCCAACCTCTTGATTACATTGCAAAAAATGAGATCAATGATGTCCTTAATAATCATAGCCCTTTTCAAATATTTTGCATTGGTAGGCTTGGACAGTGTATCATTCCTCAAGTATTTCAGGATAGGAGGTGTGTTAGAGGTACACAACCTTTTCAAATCCCTAATAGAATCCTTCATGACCTTATGGAAGCGCTCAAAAACCATAACATCTCCATGAATCTAGCTCAAGATGATCTGAATCCTAATGAATAATGATGAACATCAAATACCCCAACCGGTACTGAGAGGGGGGGGGTGAATCAGTACAGATAAAAACTCACTTAACAACTTATCTAGCTAAAGAAAAACCAACTGGTTATCACCATTACTAAACATAACCATGGCAATATCAGTTAAACACAGTAAGACACTAGACACCATAAACTGATAGATCTGAATACTTCAAATATGATCAATTATGCAACATGAACTTCACCCATAAACATATGCATGTGGTATACTAAAAATACTATAACCTATTAACCCTGCATGCATAATCCTTCAACCCAATACTTTATAAACATCACATGAGAAATGCATAACACATAACACACAGATTTTTCACGTGGAAACCCAAATGGGAAAAATTGCGGTGGGGATGAATACCCACAAGCTTGTTTTGAACTCTTTTGAAGCTCACCTTGCTAGGAGCTAAGTCCGCCTAAAGACTTTACAATAAGGTTCTATTAGGAACCAATCCTCTTAGAGATCACCCAGTTAAGGGATGGCATATACCCTGTTAAAGGTTGAAACCCTATTAAAGGTTACCTCATTGGAGGATTTAAAGAACTCAATGATCTTGAGTCATCTGGTTAGAGGATTTACAATAAGCCTATTAAAGCTACCCCGTAAAGGGATTTTCCATCTGTTGAAATGATTAGAATACAACAGGTAAAAACTCTGATATGATAATAGCACTATATGCCAAGGTAGATCCTTTTCATATCCTCTACTCTACAAACACACTCTGTAGTTTCCCTCTTACTGGTCTGGCAAGTATCAAGTATCTCTTCACTTGGATACATACACACAACACTTGCCAACAAATTTTCAATACAGACATCATCAACTTATAGGTAACAAATAGGTCGGTAGCATAAACCCTAAACCCTAAACCCTAAGCATCTTAGGTTTACAACACAGGAGGTCCAATCCTGACCATCCAAACATATTGCATAGAGCATTACAATTTCAAATAGATCACAAGACAATCTACATCATTCATTCATCACTGCACATGGGAATCAATAACCCATCACACTTTCTTCTTATGCCACTAAGAAGAATGATCATTCCCGAGGTAGACTTCAAATGTGGTCAATCTTCTTATGCCTCAATCCTTCATGCGCACAAAGATGACGTGGCACCTCGATCACAGAGTATCATCGATTCATCACACAAGCTGGATCGCCAAACTGATAACCATAGAGATGAGACTACCAACCGGTAATTACACTTAGTGAAACCCTGACAATGGTACACTGAATCTCCTCATGCCTCTTCATACCGGTTCACTTTCACTTATTGACATCAATGACAACATACATTAGTGCCATATCAACATACCGTTTCATCATATGCCAAGGATATCCAACAATCTCCCCCTTTGGCATTGATGGCAATACTCAATGTATCATTGCAATGGAAAACCTCATAGACCAGTGTATCTGCATTATCAGATATCTTCTCCCCATACATCTATCATATCTTCTCCCCCTTTGATAGCAATGCCAAAGTGGAGACATAAGCTTCCAAAATCTACTATGTTGCTCCCCCTAAGGAGTAGCATCCTTCAACACATCAATCCTAAAGGATTTGTCAGTTGTAGTACTTGACTGATGTGGAGCACACAACCTTAGTTGACTTCATGAAGGGGCAGAACCCCTAATTCACCTCTCAAATAGGTAAATGTAGTCTTTGGTAAGGGCTTAGTGAATATATCTACTAGCTGCTCCTTACTGGACACATGTTGTAATACAACCTCCTTACTCTGAACTTTCTCTCTCAAGAAATGATATTTAAGCTCAATGTGCTTAGTTCTAGCATGCAATACCAGATTCTTAGAAATGTTTATTGCACTTGTGTTATCACAAAATATGTTCATCGGTTCAGATACAGATACCTTGAAACCTTCCAATACATGCTTCATCCAAATTGCTTGAGTGCAGTTCATAAATGCTATTACATATTCTACTTCAGCTGTAGATTGAGAAGTACAGCTCTACTTCTTGCTTTTCCATGATACTAATCTTCCACTAAGAAAGAACGCTCCATCGGTTGTGCTCTTTCGGTTGTCCACATTATCTGCCCAATCAACATCGATATATACTTTGAGATTATAGTCACCATTATATGGATACCATAATCCATAATCAATTGTTCCTTTTAGATATCTAAAAATCCTTTTCACAGCTACCAAGTGGGATTCTCTTGGGCATTTCTAAAAATGAGCTACTATGCCCACTGCATGAGCAATATCTGGTCTGCTATGCACCACATAGTGCAGTTTACCAATCATTGATTGATACTCCTTTTCATTCACTAGTGTTGAATCATCTTCCTTGGTCAGTTTATAGCCAGTTACCATCGGTGTACTAACCGGTTTTGTTTCCTCCATGCCAAAAGTCTTCAATACCTCTTTGACATACTTTGACCGGGTAATAAAGATACCCTCTTTCATTTGCTGAATTTGTAAACCAATGAAGAATTTAATCTCTCCTATTAAAGACATCTCAAATTCTTTCTTCATTTCATCTGCAAACGCATGACTCATTTTATCATCTCCTCCAAAGATTATGTCATCCACAAACACTTCACAAATCAGAATCTGATCACCTTCTAATTTCAAGTAGATGTTGCTAGCTTCACTTGTTCTTTGAAATCCAATCTTCAAAAGATGAGAGTGTATACTTTCATAACATTCCCCAGGTGCTTCTTTTAGTCCATACAGGGTTTTGTGTAATCTACACACCATGTCACTATCTTTTGATAAGGCAAACCCTTCTAGTTGCTCTATGTACAATTCTTCATCTAGGATTCCATTCAAAAAAGAAGACTTCACATCTATCTGATAAACCTTAAATCCCTTAAATGCTGCAAATGCAAGTATCATTCGAACACCTTCTAGCCTAGTAATAGGAGCAAAAGTTTCTCCATTGTCTTTTCCCTCCTCCTAAGTGTATCCCTTACATACAATTATGCCCTTATTTCTGACAACTATGCCTTCTTCATTCAACTTATTCCTAAACAACCATTTGGTACCTATGACATTTTTATGTTTGAGTCTAGGCACCAAAGACCATGTTACATTCTTTTCTATCTAATCTAGCTCCTCTTCCATTGCTTTAATCAAGTCTTCATCTGTAATAGCTTCTCTGGAAGTCTTGGGTTCAAATTCAAAAATCATGCAAGAGTTTTCTTTCACTTTTCTTCTAGTGAGTATCCCTTCATATTTATCTCCTATGATTTTCTTTGGATCTTGATGCAACTTCACATATCTAGGAATGACTCTAGCCTGATCTGCTAGCTTTTCTTCTTCTTCTTCTCTTATTGCAGCTTTTGTAGGAACACTAAGATCTTTACAAGTTTCTTTCTTAACTGGTTGCTAGAAGGCTATACCCGTTTCATCTTCTACTTCTTCGCTGAATGTTCCTTCAGGTTCCTTAGGGGATTCATCAACCCCGACATTGATACTTTTAACAATTTTCTGAGTTCTGTTATTGTAGCACTTGAGAGCTTTGCTCATAGTGGAATATCCCAAAAATATTCCTTCATCACATTCTGCATCAAATTTGCTCAAATTCTCACCTCTCTTGATATAGCACTTACTACTAAACACTTTAAAATAACTTGCAGTGGGAGTTTTCCCGGTCCAATACTCATAAGGGGTTTTATTTTTGCCTTTCTTGATGAGTACCCAGTTCATAGTGTAGACTGCAGTGCTCACCACTTCTCTCCAAAAAGTGTGAACAACGTTTCCTTGGATCAGCATTGTTCTTGCTGCTTCAACTACAGTCCTGTTATTTCTTTCTGCTATGCCATTCTGTTGTGGTGTGCTTGGGGCAGATAGTTGCCTCTTAATATCATTATCTTCACAGTGCTTATTGAATTCATCAGAAGTGAATTCTCCTCCTTGATCAGTTCTTAGGCATTTTATCTTTGTACCACTTTCTTTCTCTACTAATGCTCTAAAGCTTTGAACTTTCCAAATGCTTCAAATTTATCTTTCAGGAATGTGACCCACATCATTCTTGAGCAATCATTAGCAAGAATCATAAAATACCTATGTCCCTGAATACTTCTACTTTTCATAGGACCACACAAATCAATATGCACAAGATCAAGTAAATTTTCTGCTGAAAAAGACTTACCTTTAAAAGTTGAGGAAGACATCTTCCCAAGTTGACATTCTCTGCACAAAGAATTCTCAGGTTTGTCCAGCAATGGTAATCCTCTTACTGCCTTGATCTTACCAGCTTTAACAATGTTGTCAAAGTTCATATGACAGAGTCTCCTATGCCATATCCAACTGTCATCAAACTTAGCCATTAGATACTGACTTATCTTGGCATTCAACTGAATTAGGTTACCTCTGGTCTTCTTATCGGTTGCAAAAAATTCACCATTCGTCCCAATTATACTGCAAACTCTGCCTTTGAATTGTAGAACTAGTCCTTTGTCATTCAACTGAGCAACACTCAAAAGGTTATGCTCAAGGCCTTCTACCCAGTAAACATCATCTGCACTGCTTTTACCATTCAGTGAGATGGATCCTTTACCTTTCACCAAGCAAGGTGCATCATTGCCAAATATGACAACAGCACCATTATATTCTTCCAAAGATAGAAACTTTCTCCGATCACCAGTCATATGATGAGAACAACCACTATCAATTATCCACTCATTGGAATTGTCAATGTGAGAGACAAGATCTTTCTTGTCAGACACTTCTTCCTTTACTGCTGCAAGCAATATGTCTTCATTTTCTTCATCCTCTGATTCTTCATCAGTGACACCTTCATCCACTGCAGCTAGACAATTTCTTCTATTTCCACTTTTAGATTTTTTGAAGCTCTCTGGTTTATCCTTATTGTCATTGTTAGGGCAATTAATAGCTATATGTCCTATCTTGTTGTAGGAAAAACATTTCAAAGGAAGTTTACCTCTATACTTCCTAGTTCCCTTCAGAAGTCTTTTTATCAAGAAGTGTTTTGATCTCCATCAAAATCTCTTCATCATCCATATCTTTACATTGTCTGGATTCATAACTGGTACTAGTTTCTTTTCCTTTTCTAGATGTTGTAGTAGATGCTTTAAAGGCTAACTCAGTCTTTTGAAAACTACCATCATAGCTATTCAACTCATATGCAGTTAATTTTGCAATAATAGCATCTAGGGATACCTTTGTCTTATCAATACACCTTAGCTCCTGGATAGCAGCAACTTTTATTGCATAGATTCCTAATAATGATCTAAGAAATTTACTAACAACATTGGTATCATCAATAGTTCCACCAGTGCTTTTGATATCACCAACCACAGTCTTAATCCTAATACCATACTGCTAAATGGTTTCACCTTCAACCATCCTCATATCCTCCAATTTACCTCTAAGGCTTTCTTCCTTAGCTTTCATTACATTCTCATCACCACCATAGATGTTTTCCAGTGCATCCCATACATCCTTAGGTGTGTCCTTGTCCTGAACATCAATAAACTCAATGTCTGATAGGCTGCTAATAAGGGCTTCCATGACCTGCCCATTTTCCTGGATTTCTCTCTTCTGATCATCAGTCAAAGTGCCAGTAGGAGTAACAAATGCATTCTAAACATAGCTCCAGTGTTGAGCACCCATACTCTTGATGTAAATATTCATTTTGTTCTTCCATATCTTAAAGTTATCTCTATTGAATTTAGGACCTTCCCTCTTCATCATTATAGTAGGATCTTTTACCTCAAGCGGTTAAGCTTTTATCACCGAGGACCTAGAGGTGCTCTGATACCAATTGATGAATAATGATGAACAACAGATACCCCAACTAGTACTAAGAGGGGGGGGGGTGAATCAGTATAGATAAAAACTCACTTAACAACTTACCTAGCTAAAGCAAAACCAACTAGTTATCACCATTACTAAACTTAACCATGGTGATACCGATTAAACATAGTAAGACACCAAACACCATAAACTGATAGATCTGAATACTTAAAATACGATCAATTATGCAACATCAACTTCACCCATAAATATATGCATGTGGTGTACTAAAAATACCATAACCTATTAACCCTGCATGCATAATCCTTCAACCAAATACTTCATAAACATCACATGAAAAATGCATAACACATAACACATAGATTTTTCACGTGGAAACCCAAATGGGAAAAACCACGGTGGGGATTAATACCCATAAGCTTGTTTCTGAACTCTTTTGAATCTTGCCCTACTAGGAGCCTAGTTTAGTTAAAGACTTTACAATAAGGTTATGTTAGGAACCGATCCTATTAGAGATCACCCAGTTAAGGGATGGCTATATACCTTGTTAAAGGTTGAAACCCTATTAAAGGTTACCTCACTGGAGGATTTAAAGAAATCATTGATCTTGAGTCACCTGGTTACATGTTTTACAATAAGCCCGTTAAAACTGCCTGGTAAAGGGATTTTCCATCTGTTGAAATAATTAGAAGACAACAGGTAAAAAATTTGATCTGATAATAGCACTATATGCCAAGGCTGATCCTTTTCATATCCTCTACTCTGCAAACACACTTTGAAGTTTCCCTCTTACTGGTCTGGCAAGTATCAAGTATCTCTTCACTTGGATACATACACACAACATTTGCCAACAACTTTTCAATACAAAAATCATTGACCTTATAGGTAACAGATAGGTCGGTAGCATAAACCCTAAACCCTAAGCATCTTACATTTACAACACAAGAGGTCCAATCCTGACTGTCCAAACATATTGCATAGAGCATTACAATTTCAAACAGATCACAAGACAATATGCATCATTCATTCATCACCGTACATGGGAATCAGTAACCCATCATGCTTTCTTCTTATGCCACTAAGAAGAATGATCATTCTCGAGGTAGACTTCAAACGCGGTCGATCTTCTTATGCCTCAATCCTTCACGCGCACAAAGATGACATGGCACCTTGATCATAGGGTATCATCGGTTCATCACACAAGCTGGATCACCAAACTGATAACCATAGAGATGAGACTACCAACCGGTAATCACACTTAGTGAAACCCCGACACTGGTTCACTGAATCTCCTCATGCCTCTTCATACCAATTCACCAACTTCTTCAATGTGCATATTGGTTCACTTACACTTATTGACATCAATTTCAACATACATTAGCGTCATATCAACATACCGGTTCATCATATGCCAAGGATATCCAACAAATCCATGCATGCTCATAGCTAAAATTAGGGAAATCCTTCCAAATGTTCAATCCTAAATTTGGAATATGTTTGTATTGTTGTTTGAAAGTCATTAGGTTATTTTCCATCAACTTTATCCATAGATAATTGAATTTCACATGTACTATCTTCAGTTAGGAGCACATATATATAAGTCATAACATCCTCTATGTACACAACATCTAATGAAACCTTTGAAAGAGAAATTTCCTTATCTTTCTCCATTGCCATCAATGGGTAAGTCTTGAACTAGAGTTGTATCTTAAATGATAGGTTGATGATAATAAGAGTAGCCATTGATTCAACAAGTGAAACTAATAACACATGATTTGTAGAATACCTTGATCATACTGTCATTAGGGTTTGTGCAAGGAATTACTGTTTGCACATAATAGATCTCAAATTCTCAAGATCATAACCGATCAAAATGAATTCAAAAACACAATTTATCTGTTACCTTCAACCACCTAGGTTTTCCATTAAATACACTTCACCTTTAGACATAAAAAGCTATTACTCTATATTGACAGAGATCACAAATACTTTTAATATCATTGCAGATAGTTGCAAAGCTCCAAAAAATCCTTCATAGCACCTACCATGCTAAAACCTATCCATCATCCAAAACATAAGGGGGTTCTTAGGGTCTTCAATGAATCTCCCCCTTCGATAATGCATTTTATCTAGCTTCTTGGGGAATCATTTGGACCAACAATAGTTACATATTGATCCACTGTCTTTCTATCTATATTCTCATCAGATTTCTTCAACCATGTCTTCCATTTCTTCTCTTTTATATCATTGATATCAACCTTATTTTCTAGAGCATATGTCTTCGTATTCTTTCTTCTATAGAACCTAGCCATGTGTTTTTGTTTTTTGCAATTATAAAAAGTAGGACCTTATTGCAAACCTCTTATGTTCCTTTTGATATTATATTTGTACTCAAAACCTTTTTTCCCATATTTTTTGCATGCATAACAATATCTATTGAAAGATTGAACATTTCTACCATAGTTTTTATTCATGTATCCATACATACTTATACTTTTGTATTAATTTCTCTTATGTCCAAAATTATTCTAAGCATAAAATTTTCCATTAAATTATTGAGGTTTGATTAGACTTGTACATTCACTATATTTGTGTCCAAACTTATTGCATGCAAAACATTTACCATTGAAAGATGGAGAATACTTTATTTGAGCAGCAGGGGGCCTCCTTAATTTCTTCTTGTACTAAACCTGAGTGAAACCTTTTTGTTCTTCATTATTCTTCTTAGAATCTTCCTTGACCCTTTCCTTTCCTTTTTCATCTTCACAATTAGTTTCTCTATATTTTATCGAGTTTCTATTTCTCTAATGGAATATCTCTACATGTTACGAAGTTTTTATTTCTATATCAAATAGTCTTAGTTTTAATCAAGTGTTCATTCGTTCATATTTAGATCCTAGTTAATTATGATTTCAAATGAATCAAATTAAATTTTAGAGAAGAAAAGGAATATAACCCTAGGTATTGCTTGACTCTTTTTGACAAGAGTTAGGCAAACATATCTCCTCCTTTCGTGGTTTGTATTATAATGTTTAGCTGAAAAAAGGTTTTGGTCCTAGTTTTCCTTTTCCCTTTTTAGACCCCTAAACGTTCTTGCATTTCATTTTCTAATTTTTATGTTCCTTTTCAATTCAATTTAAAATAATAAAAAATTTAAAAAAAAAATATTTCATATGCATTGTTTGTCTAGAGTACATTTACATTTTAAATACTTTGTTACATTAGACTTCATTTCATTGCAGTATTTAGATCAAGAATTTATTTTCATTGATTAGAAAACGAAGCATAAAAAGAAAAAATCACTCTCTTAGAGAAAGTCATTTAGTATTGTCAGATCTCTTTTTACAATTTGAATTTCATGCCTTTGATAAGTCATTAGTACTGATAAATTTGACATGTTTGATGAAGATATTGATGACTTCATCTCTATCAAGTGTTCCTCTACAACTCCTAAACCACCCTTTTCACAACAATTGATCAACATGATAAATGTTAATGGTTATAAACATGAATTTAAGAAACCTAAGATTTTTATGAATCTTTGTTATAATATTCCTCAAAATCCTAACAAACGAGTAATTGTTGTTAAAGGTGGTAGTGGTCCTAAAATTCCTTCAATTTTGAGAAAAAAAATCACTCAAGAAACATACAACATAAGAAAAAATAGGCAATCTACTCCTGTGCTAGTTGTTCCTTCTCATCTTCCTCAACATATTAGAAAGGAATATAATTTTGTTGAACAAATCCATGCTACTCTTGCCAAGATAACCCTTTTGGAGATAGTTAAAACTTCATCTACATACCATGGAATGATACATGAATCTTTTAAAAAGATAAATGTTCAACCTTATATAAGTCCAATGGTATGACTTATTTATTAAAATTTATGCATGAAACTAAAGTTGATACTGTGTTCTCTTAAAAGGAGTTGCCTCATACAAAAGTTCAAATTTAATATGATCCTTTTATTATCATTGTCCTTATTAATGATAATATTATAATGATAATTTTAGTGGACAATGGGTCTAGTCTTAATGGTTGTAGAATTGACTTGCTATGTAAAATCAAAGTTGATACTTCTCTTATTCAACCCGGTTCTCTCTTTATCATGGCTTTGACAATGTTGCTATAGCATCACTAGGTACTATATCCTTACCCATTTAGGTAGGTCCCATTATTTTATCTACGTCTATCCATGCCATGCATGATACTCTTACCTATAATCCTCTTCTTTATAGAACTTGGATTCATTCTATGCAAGCCATCGCTCCAAGTCTTCATTGTAAAATTACATCTATTTATGAAAACAAGATGTATATCTTGGAAGCCAGCATGAACTTACAAAGTTTCTTGCAAACTAAAAATAAATCTCAATTTGCTAAAATTATTCAATTGCTTCTTCAAGCCTTGCATAAGCACCAAAAATCCACCTAAAGATATCCCTTTTATTGAAGAGGTTCTATTAGAAGATTATTAAGGGCCATTAGATGTTACATCTTCCTTTGTGGGAGTGTAAAATATCTTCAATAGAACCTAAGACCAAGGGGCATGACATCTTGGAATCTATAAAAGATTTTTAAATATATAATACCAATTTTGTGACTACTTCAACTAATTATTTTTCTTCTTCAAATACTTATTCTAGCTCATCTACTTATGACATTGAGACATATAAGACCCCATCATCTCTTTTAGAAACATAATCTCTTTATGGTCGTGGTTTCCAAATCTTAGCTAAGAGTGGATATAGAGGCAATGGTTGTACGACAAATAAACAAGGGATTAAAGTTTATAAAGAAATCTATACATGAGAAACTTTGTTTGTTCTTATACAATCCTTTAAATCCCACCAAAGCATCCTACAACCCATCTCTTGATGTGAATGTCATTTTTTCTTCCAAATATCTTCCTATTGTCAATCGTCACCTAATTAAGGTTGATTCTACTTCTAGTACACCTTAATTTGACATCTTTTCTATAGATGATTCCTTAGTTGAGTTCTTAGGGGTTCATGATAATATTGCTCGATAACATCATAATCAACTATTTCCCTAGTGTTTAAATATTGAAGCCTACTTTTAGAAAGACATTGAATTAGGAAATGATACCATAGAGATGACTCAATAATTCCCTCAACTAGTGGATGTACCTCCACAAAATAACCCCCTTATAGGAGATACTATTGATGTCAAATGGACCTTCATAATGACGAGAAGGTTATTAAAATTGAAAAAAGGTTAGAAGCTAATGATCAACGTGATCATTTTCATATTTTACATAAATTTCCTAAACTTTTTGCTTCGGCTTATCTAGACATGTCTAGCATTGATCCTAAGATCATGGCTCATAACATTGTGTTTCTTCCCAATGCTAAGCCTATTAAGAAAACGACAAGAAAAATGAATCCAAAGATTTTGTTTCTTGTTCAAGTTGAGATTTTAAATATCTTAAAAGTTAGTTTTATTTGTCATATTAATTATTTTCCTTGGATTTCAAATTTTATTGTCACTGCTTAACCAAATAACAAGATTATAATGTGTAATTTTTTTTAATACCTTAAAAATGCTTCTTTGAAAGATAATTTTCCTCTTGCTAATATTTATATGATAGTAGATTATACCACTAGTCATGCATTATTATCTTTCATGCATGCCTTATTCGGATATAACCAAATTTTTATCAATCTTCAATTTCAATATAAAACAAATTTCACAACACCTTGGGGAACAATATGTTAGGTTGTTTTACCATGACTTTTAAACATCAAAATTATAAACTTTTGAATTGAAGCTAATATGGATAAATCCTTAATGTATACTTTTAGAACTTTTCAAGATGTGTGATTATGGAGTTAGGTCTGTCTTCATTCTTGAGTCTTCTCATAAGGTGATGAACATGTGTCCTATTTTCACTATTATCAAATTCATTGTGGGCATGTCAGTTGAGAGGTCCTTCCCAAATTTCAAGTTCATTCTTATGTGTTAGATCATAATATGCCCTGTGCACCTACTCCTAGTTGACTTTTTATATGACCTCAAATGAAAAAACAATTAAATTTTGAGAATTGTAAAGAGTTGAGGGAAACCGTTTTATGAGCTTGTACATGGCACCATTTTGAGCAATGTGACAAATTCTCATCAAAACCCAATTCACTATTTATAAGATTTTAATACTTTAATTTTTTTCGGTCTCTATTCGAAAAACATTGAAATCTCACACTTGAGACCTCATCATGAAAAACTCTCTTTGGGTTAGGCTCACCTCAACTCCTCTAATTCTAGTTAAATTTTTGCAGAAAAATCTTATTTGTCAAAAGATACATTTATTTTTCTAAACCAAGCAACTAGGTTTTAGATGGGAAACACTAAATTATTTGTTAAAATTATTTTAATAATTATAATTAATTTAATTTATTTCCCATTTTAATAACTTGGGAGGAAAATATTTTGAAACACCTTAAATTATACTATTTCCTCCCTATTATTGCTCAAAAATTCAAAAAGTCAAAAGTTAATCCCTCATCCCATTTTATGTGAAAAGCTCACAATGCTTAACCTCTTAACCAGGTTAAAGGTTAATCTTTCATCCCATTTTGCACTGAAAGGTCACAATGTCTAACCTCTTAACCAAATTAAAGGTTAACCTATCATCTCATTTTGTATGAAAAATTTAAAGTGATTAACCTCTTAAGTAGTTAATCCCCTACACTCCATTGCTCATTTTTCCAAAACCTATTAACCTCCTTGTTTGGAGATTTATTCATGACTATCTTTTAGGGAAGAGGGGCTAGTAGTTGTACAAGGTCCAATAGTTGTTATAGCGATTATGCTTATAATACCCAGTCTTGTTACATATTTATACTATTATTGTAAATAAATAATCCACATGTAAATAAAAAAATTACCAAATGTTGGTCAAAATGGACCAATACTTGAACACAAGAGAACATATAACTATTATATAAAAAAGACATAAATACATTCATTAACACATGAAATAAATTATTATTTGTTTCCAATAAAATATCATAGCTATCCACTATAAGTGTTGTTAGTAGAAACCAAGAAGGAAAACTAAGAGGGGGGGTGAATAAGTTTTCACCGGATTAAACAATTTAAGCACAATCTCAGATATAAACAACTACAAAAAGAATAAAGATAAACATAGTAGAACCAACACACATAACACCAATATTTTCACATGGAAAACTTGATTAAGGGAAAAAACATGGTGGGAACCTACCCACAATGAGATGAAACTCTTCAGTAGTATGTGTAATTATTACAATGGAGAATGCACATGCATTCAAGCACACTGCCTAGAGATCACTACTCAAAATAAGATGACCTTGAAGGTTCCAACCCTCTGAGAAGGCTCACTACCTTACAATAAGACTCTACTACAATCCAGATTACATGAACTACAAATATAGCATCTCCTTATGCTTGATGACAATTTTGGTTAAGCACATTTATCTGCCCTGCAGCAATCTCTGCTCAATAGATGACACCGAATGATAAATTCACTTATGCGCCATATATACTATTCTCTGATAATGTAGACACAACAATGACACCCAAATTACATGACTATACCACCTATTTATACAATTCATCAACCTTCACTACAAGGTCGACCAAACCCTCAACTCAAAATTATAAAATTACATCACACGATACATATGTGAACCACCAAACCAATATAATTATATACATGACATAACATGGACCTAAAGAAAAATCTCCAAATACGCATCACCACTAGAAATCTTGCCAAGATCAATCGCAACACGCTACACCACCTAGAATACCACATAACACGAAGAATATCACCAGATCAGAAAAATCACTAAGAATGTGTACAAAAATTAACGTGGATCAGAAAAATAAATAGGACACTATCAAGAAACACCAACAAGCACATTAGAACCATTCAAAATAGCTACACCAACACAACTTATGCAAATCTTCATCGATCAACATGCTAACTCACAGGAACACTCAACAACTACAATCCAGACTAGAAAGATAGCTTACGAAGCACCAAATCATAAAACATCTAAACTGAAGATACACATTAACATCCAAAACATTAAAATCCATAACCAAAGATATGATCGCATCACAGCTCACTGGATCAAACACCAAACTTTGCCAGCCATAGAACAGAAAGACTGAACTATAAACCAAATCAAATAATATGATCAAGAAATCTTTTGGATCACTGAAACCAATAAGGAATGCAGTTTTCCAACATTCTAAATAGATAAACCATCCATATCAGCTCAATGCAATTACCGAAACACCAAACAACTCACAACAACATAGGAATATGTTGACATCAATGACAACAACATATCCTAGTAGCAACAATATCCAACAATCTCCCCCTTTGGAATTGATGGCAACATATGAATGTGAAAAACAATCAATACAAAGGAATTAAATCAATACTAGTAATCTACAACAAACTCCACGTAAGATCATGCACATAAAGATCCAGAGATAAAGCAGTTTTTCACATGAATCCCTCCCCCTTTGACAACAATGCCAAAGACAGAATACAAATTATGCTCTCTCTCTCCCAAAACTCATCTTGTAAGAAGAACAATCTCCCCCTTAGGATAAACCACAACTTGATGCAGGAGCATCCTCAGTTCTTGGCAATCTTGCATCAACCAAAAACATTTCCTTTTTGGCTTATTTTTTGTTTTGTAGTTTTAACATTTCTTCTAGTATTTCTCTAGATTGGCTCACTAGATCTTCTGGAGCTATATTTTGCTTGAGGACACGATCATCTTCTTTATTCCTAAACCATTGAGCATTTGGATCATTTTCTGGTAAGTTATCGATTCTCGATTCTGAGACAGTTTTCTGGCACTGGAACTACTTGGACCTATTTGCATTAGTGAATCTACCAAATCCTTTATGTAGCTTGTGGAGCCCGGTTCATTGATTTCAATGTTCCTTGGCATGTGGTCGACTTTCTCTTTCATATGCACTTCACCCATTGTATTTTCCAGAGGAATCTCTTTGGTGAAGGCTAACCTATTGGTTTTACATGCTTGATCTTGTTCTTTGAAATTTGTTCCCTTTTGGCCGATCGGATCCCCTTGGATCGTATAAATCATTGTAATTGGGAATTATAAATTATTCAAGAGAAGTTAGAAGATAGATCCTAAGATTTAGAGGTCCGAAGTTGACCAATTCTATAATTGAGCATGTATGTAGTAGGCCAATGAGCCGAATCTTGTAACCCAAATGTTACCGGTTATCTATAATCAGTTTTTATGATCTAATTCATTTAGTTTTGCATTTCCTCCATCATACCCTCTTGTTTTTGTTGTTTTTACTCTTGTTTCTTGGTCTGGATAGATCTCTTTGTGGTCCCTCCTAACCGGTGACTACACCAAGTTGTATTCAGAGCAATATTTTGTTCCGGAGATTGCATTGTCCTAATTTTTTTTTTTATGGGGTGGCAGATTGTGGATCTGACCTGCAGCCACAAAGGACTGGCGTGAAGATGGCTCAAAGAGGAAATATGAATGGTGGAGTGCATGGGAATGGAGACCCTGTTGTCATGGAAATGTTGCAAGGAATTTCAGCTCGGTTGGAAGTCATTGAGACATCCCAGAGAAGAGGCTGACCTATTGAAGATGTGAGTGAAGATGAAGAAGAAGCACTGACAAACCAAGTAGCAAATCCACCAGTGATCAATCCAGTTAAAGAGAGGTTCTTGAGGGTTTTAAGTAGGGTGAACACTAAACCATATTTTACCCCACCAGAGTATGATGGAAAGTTAGGTTCGGATGAATTAAAGGATTGGATCTCAGAGATGGAGAAGTATTTTGATTTTGAAAAGATCACAGAAGAAAGGAAGGTAAAGTATGCATGTATCTGGTTGAAAAGTCATGCATCTATTTGGTAGGAACATTTGTAGGTTGATAGACAGAGAAGACATAAAGAGAAGATCAAATCATGGGAGTAGATGGTTGCTAAGTTAAAATCAAAGTTTATGCCAGTTGATTATCAAGTAAATCTGTTCTAAAAGTGGTAGAACTTGAAGAAGAAGGAATCTATGTAAAGGAGTATACCAAACCATTTTACAAGTTGAATATCAGATTAAGACATGTCGATGATGAAATTGAACATCTGGTGAGATATTTGAATGGGTTGCAGATGTCTATACAAGATGAACTCAGTTTGATCAAGTTGTAGAGTGTTGAAGCAGTGTACTAGTATGCCTTGAAAGCAAAAGAGTGTTGGCATTGCATGAAGATTGCATTGATGAAGTATAAGTATTGTCATTGATGTCAATAGAAACTGGTAATGAAGTTATATTACAAACTGGTAGTGATGTTGTAAAGCAACCGGTATTGGTAAAGCAATGAAGGAAACCGGTATTGTTAATGAAGTAGAGATCAACTGGTAACCCTAATTAGTTGATAAGAAGAACCCTAACTGATGAAGCTTAGTGAATCAAGTGTGTTGATCTATGAGCAAATGGTCATTGGAGATGAAGATGCCACATAAGCATGATGCATGCGATGAGTTTAAAAGTGATTTTGGTGCATGAAGATACTATTTATCTTGGGAATGAGCAAATGCATATAATGAAGTGAAGAACATGTGATGAGCTACATGATCCAATGTGCGGTGATCCAGGAGCGGTTGAAGTTGTGTAGAATAATGTGTAGTTGATTGTTGTGTAATCCAATAGTTATGATTGAACCGATATGTTTGTAATCTCTATGAGATTTGTAGGTTTTGTGATGTGTTACCAACCTATTGTATTTTTATTTAAGGTTGAGGAGTTGTTTGTAATTATGCTAGTAATTTTGGTTAAGTGTGGTAGTGTGATTGTTGCCAAACCAAAAGGAGTGTCTGCAAAATGTTGTGAAGGCAAATAGGAGTAGAAAAGGATTTGACTAAGCAAGATAGTGCTATTTCCATATCAGCAAAGAACCTATTGTTCTCTAACCATTACAACAGTTAAATCCCCTAACTAGGTAAGCTTTAATAGGCTTCTTGTTTAAATCCTCTAACCAGGTGATCCATTAGCTTGGATTTGAAATCCTCCACCAAGGTTGCCTTTAATAGGGTATTGCCTTTAACAGGGTATTGTAGTCAATCAATTAACCAGGTGGTCCCTAACCAAATTTGTTCTTAACAGGACATTATTGTAAAAGCTTCTAACGAGGCTTGGTTCCTAATAGGAAGAACTTTAGAAGAGTTCAAAATACATGTGGGTATTCATCCCCGCCATGGTTTTTCCCATTTGGGTTTCCACAACAAAAATCATTGTGTCAAGTGCTGAATGATTTTGTGGATGTGTTTTGATATGGTTGATATGTTAACTAGTAAATCCACTTAACTAGATATATTTAGATGACTGGAAGTGATCTGAAATGAGCTATTACTGATGTTAGTGAAGTGATTTATTGTTTTGGTTAAATGGTATTTGAGTATCAGATCTGTTACACTGTATCATTGATGTTTTGGTAAACCAATAAAGTCTAATAGTGCAGTTGTCGTATTTGTTACACTATCTAAACCAGTTAGTTTAGCAAGTTGTTTTTGAGTGTAAATGGATTGGACATATTGTTGCTAACTGTCCAAATGGAGATAATGAGGAAAAATGTTAGAAGTATAGGAAGTATAAAGGCAATGGTAAAAGAGATTGTCTCATTGTAGTGGATGGAGGAACTACAGATGATGAATCTATGGAAGATGCAAATGAGGACATTGTCTTTGTCCCTATTAAAGAAGAGACATCATATCAAAAGGCATTAGTCTCTCGTATGGATAGTTTGAATGATTCGATTATAGACAGTGGTTTTTCACACCACATGACTAGTGACCGGAGTAAGTTTCTTACTTTGAGGGAGTTTGATGGAGGTGTTGTGAGATTTGGGAATGACTCACCTTGTATGGTGAAAGGAAAAGGAACCATCTCTTTGAATGGTAAGAGTAGTGCAGATGATGTCTATTGGGTTGAAGGTCTGAAACACAATCTTTTGAGTGTTGCTCAACTTAATGACAAAGGTTACCCCCTGGAATTGAAGAATGGAGTTTGCAAGATTTATGGAAGCAAAGGTGAACTGATTGCAACTGGAAAATAGACCAGAGGTAACTTGTTTCATTTAAGCTCTAAAGTCAACAGTTGTTTAATTTCAAAAGTAGAAGATAGTTGGCTTTGGCATCGGAGATTCTGTCATGTAAATTTTGATAACATTATAAAAGTAAACAAGTCCAAATCTGTAAGAGGTTTTCCATAGTTGGATAAACCATTGAATGCTTTGTGCAAGGAATGTCAGTTAGGGAAAATGACATCCTCAACTTTCAAGACCAAATCTTTCTCAGCAGAACATTTGCTAGATTTGGTTCATACCGACCTGTGTGGACCGGTGAGGACTAGGATTATTCAAGGTGATCAGTGTTTCATGATTTTTATTGATGATTTCTGAAGGATGATGTGGGTCACATTCTTGAAAGACAAGACAAAAGCATTTAGCAAGTTTAAGGTATTTAGAGCTTTAGTTGAAAATTAAAGGGGTAAGAAGATAAAGTGCTTAAGAACTGATCAAGGTGGTGAATTTATTTAAGAGGAATTCAATAGATACTGTGAAGTCAATGGAATTAAGAGGCACCTTTCTACACCTAGGACACCATGGCAGAATAGTATTCCAAAAAGGAACAACCGGTTAGTTGTTGAAGCTACTAGGACTATGCTAATTCAAGGAGGTGTAGCTAAGATATTATGGAGAGAAGCTGTCAGCACATCTCTTTACACAATGAACCAGATACTAGTTAAAAGAGGTAAGGATAAAACTCCCTATGAGTATTGGTATGGTAGATCACCTAATGTTAGTTACTTTAAAAATTTTGGTAGCAGATGTTTTATCAAGAAAGGTGATTATGCTGGTAAGTTTGATGCTAAGAGTGATGAAGACATATTTCTTGGTTACTCCACCAAGAGGAAAGCTTACAAGTGTTACAACAACTAGACCAAGAAGATCATTGAAAGTGTTAATGTCCGAGTTGATGAGTTTCCTAAGAAATTAGGAGAAACTAGTGAGGAGAAGGAGGAAGAAGAACCTTACACACTATTTTTGGAACCAGAACTGGTAAGGCCTGAAGTTGGAGAACAAAATAGAGAAGCCCCTATTCAACCAAAATAGGGAGGTCCTGCAAAAGAAGAAGAAAGTGAAGAAGAAGAAGAACCTAGAAATCAAGAACATGTTATTCCAAGGTATGTGAGACTCAATCATAACCCTGATAAAATTATTGGAGACAAGAATATAGGTGTGCTAACAAGAACAAGACTTTGAGAGAACTCTTGTATGATTTCCACCATTGAGCCTAGAATTGCATAAGAAGCAGTTGTAGATGAATACTAGATCAAGGCAATGGAAGAAGAACTTGACCAGATAGAGAAGAACAATACTTGGTCATTGGTACCTAGAACGGAGAACAAAAATGTAATAGGTACAAAATGGGTATTCAGAAATAAACTGAATGAAGATGGAGTAATGGTTAGAAATAAAGCCAAACTGCTATGCAAAGGATATGCACAAGAAGAAGGTGAAGACTATGGTGAGACATTTGCACTAGTTGCAATATTGGAAAGATGATGGGGTTCACCTAGTTTGTTCAACACTTCACCTAGCTGGTGTTGCTCAATTCCAACAACTCACTAGGCCTAGTTGCTCTCTAGACCTCCAATTCCTTTTCATTCTCTTCTAGGGCTCTATTATTGACCTTTCTAAGGTGTTTTCTTCAAGTGTTTTGGCTAGGAATCCTACCAATTCATAGTGCTTCCCATGTGCTCAATTATGGCTTCTTGGCTTCAAGTTGTCAAATTGACCTCCTACCATTGTGAGATGATGCAGAGGTGTGGAGGTGTCTTCTTTCATGTTTTGAATGAATTTAGGGTCCATTTGAGGTTTTCAATCTTTAGGTTTCTTACTGATTTCAAAATTTTGCCTAGAAAAGGGCTACAAGGAATTAGCCCTAATTAGGCCTCCTAAAACCGGTTTTTTAGGGCTTGAGTGAAAACGGTCCAAAAGAACCCCTAACAATTTTGGATTTCCTTCAATGGTTCATCTAACCTCAAGAGATTTTTTTGGTTTTGGCTTCTTAACCCACCATACAATATGCTAACTGCAAAATGAGGGTTTTGAAGGGTTTTCTAGGCCTCTAGCTGCCATTGAATGGTTAAGTTGGGGTTTGAGCATTAAACAACCTTGTCAAGGGTTCTCTTTGCATTTGAAACTCTATCCAAACTCCATATACCCCCTCCAAAATCTTGGATAGTGATTTGGTACTCACCCCTACTCTTTACACCACGTTTTCACCTTGTTTCCTCTAGCCGAGTTGCTACTGGACTCGCCTAGAACAAGGTGACAGTCATGCTTAGAATCTTCTCTATAAATTGTCCCTACATATGTAAATTCTATAGGTGGTTTCCCTCCACATCCCAACAAGCTATGATGGCAGAACATGCGGAACTCATGGGGCAACCATATTTACAAAAAAATTGCTATATACAAGCCAAAACTAGCTGTTTGCAAACTAAAGAAAGAAAACACTAATGAACAATATATACAAAGCTTTAAATTGAACCAAAAACACTATAAAACACTAGAGAAACTCAATCCATTGATGGATCAATGGATTTAATCCATTTTCAATTCCAAAATGAGTAAAATCAAGCCAAAATGTTGCCAACTAGTATGAAAAATGAGTAGTTTCAGATTGTTGAACTTACATGACACATTATCCAACCTTGGTAACCATGAAAGAGAGGGTACTTATATCTTTCCCATGTGTGGAGTCATTCTATGGCATTGGACAATCCCTAACTCCATCGCTAACCAATTCAAGACAAAAGTTGTCATGACAACTTTTTGCAACTTTGCAATTTTGCACTTTTTGGTCTTCTCAACCTATAAGACCTATTCTAAGTCATCACACATGACTTTTAAAAAATTCCTAAGAATAATTTAACCCTTTCTAATTCCTATATCAATTTTTGACATTTTTGACCATCAAGAAGGTCAATTACCTACTCAAATCCACTATTTACACAAAAAAGAAAACCTAAGAAAAATGAACTCAACCTAGGCCTACATTGACTCAAAACACTAACTCTTGGACCCTCCTGGAGTCCTTATTTACTACTGACTTGGCTAGGGTTAGTACAAGCCAAAATTGAGAAAACTAAAAAGTCTAAGTCCTAGGTGCTCTTGTACCAAAGGAGTAAGGTCTCTACTTGCATTTGTAGCATACAAAGGATTCAAAGTATATTAAATGGATGTTCAGTCAACATTCCTAAATGGAATATTGGAAGAGGAAGTCTACATTGAACTTCTAGATGGTTATGCTTTAACTATAGAAAAGGACATGGTGTGCAAATTACATAAGGCCTTATATGGACTGAAGCAAGCACCAAGAGCATGGTATGAAAGATTGCACTCTCACTTGGTGAAGATAGGTTTTTAGAGAACCAGTGAAGACAGTAACATATATCTCAAGTCAGAAGGAGATAAGATACTGGTATGCGAAGTATTTGTGGATGATATCATTTCTGGAGGTCATGATGACATGTGTCATGATTTTGCTGATGAGATGACGAATGAGTTTGAAATGTCATTGGTAGGTGAGATAAAAAATTTCATAGGTCTACAAATCCAACAGATGAAGGAAGGTATTTTCATCACACAATCCATATAAAAGAAGTATTGAAGACTTTTGAAATGGGAGACTATAAAACAGTTGGAACACCAATGGTTACAGTCTATAAATTGTCTAAGAAGGATGATTTTGCATCAGTGGATGAAAAGGAGTACAGGTCAATGATAGGTAAACTACATTATGTTGTCCAGAGCAGACGAACATTTCTCATGCACTAGGATTGGTTGCCAGATTTCAAAAGAGCCCAAAGGAGACACACATGGTAGCAACCAAAAGAATTTTTAGATATTTGAAAGGCACAATTGATTATGGATTATGGTATCCACATGCAAGAAATTTTGACGTGAAATTCTATACAGATGCAGACTAGGCCAGCAATGTTGATGATGAGAAGAGTACAACCAGAGGAGCATTCTTTCTTGCAGGAAGATCAATGTATTGGAGCAGCAAGAAACAAATTTGTATCTCTCAATCAATTGGAGAAGCTCAATATGTTGCAGCATATATGAATTGCACCCAAGAAATATGGATGAAACACATTCTGGAAGGTTTCAGGTTGAAGCTATCAAAACTGGTAAGGATTTTCTATGATAACACCAGCACGATAAAAATTTCTAAGAACACGGTGTTGCATGCTAGGACAAAGCATATTGAGATGAAGTATCATTTCTTGAGAGAGAAAGTACAAAGTAAAGATGTGTCACTCGTGCATGTATCTACTAAGAAAAAGCTAGTGGATATCTTTACTAAACCTCTACCTAAGGCTACATTTGAGTATCTTAGAGGTAATTTAGGGGTTGTACCCCTGCATGAAGTTAATGAAGCAGATGTGGAAGACATCAGTCCTAGAGCTTATTGAAAATATTGAAGCACGATTGGTGTAGATTGGAGCTACTCTATAGGGGGAGTAGCTTGTTGAAGATAGGTGAAGCATGGAATGTTTAACCTTCACTTTGGCATTGTTGTCAAAGGGGGAGAAGAACTGTATATGATTGAAAAGCCAGTAACTAGCTAAAGACATGGAGATATGGTTGAAGGAGAGTATATGATTGGAAAATGTAAACCAGGATTCCTATACCTGAGTATATGCTTTACTCTCAATCATCACAATCAAAGGGTATTGATATTTGTATTTCCATCAATGCCAAAGGGGGAGATTGTTGGCATTTCATGAAGATTGCATTGATGAAGTATAAGTGTTGTCAATGATGTTAATAGCAATTGGTAATGAAGTTGTATTGCAAACTGGTAGTGATGTTGTAAAGCAACCGGTATTGGTAAAGAAGTGAAGGAAACCGGTATTGTTAATGAAGCAGATTTCAACCAGTAACCCTAACCGAGGAAGCTTGGTGAATCAGTTGTGTTGATCTATGATCAAATGGTGATCAGAGCCAAAGATGCCACATAAGCATCATGCACTTGTTGAGTTTCAAAGTGATTTTGGTGCATGAAGATAACCGTTTATCTTGGGAATGAGAAAATGCATAGCATGAAGTGAAAAACATGTGATGAGCTACAGGATCCAATGTGTGGTGATCCAGGAGCAATTGAAGTTATCTAGAACAATGTGTAGTTGATTTATATGTAATCCAATGGTTATGATTGAACTGATATGGTTGTAATCTCTATGAGATTTGTAAGTTTTGTGATGTGTTACCGACCTATTTTATTTGTAGTTAAGGTCGATGAGTTGTTTGTAATTGTGTTGGCAATTTTGGTTAAGTGTCGTAGTGTGATTGTTGCTGAACCAGAAGGAGTGTTAGCAAAATGTTGTGAAGGCAGATAGGAGCAGAAAAGGATCTGACTAAGAAAGATAGTGCTATTTCCATATCAGCAAAGAAACTATTGTTCTCTAACCATTACAATAGTTAAATCCCCTGACCGGGTAAGCTTTAACAAGATTCTTGTTTAAATCCTCTAACCAATTGATCCATTAGCTTGGATTTGAAATCCTCCACCGAGGTTCTCTTTAACAAGTTATTGCCTTTAATATGGTATTATAGTCAATCCCTTAATGGGGTGATCCCTAACCAGATATGTTCTTAACAAGACATTATTGTAAAAGCTTCTAACAGGCTTCACTCCTAACAGGGAAAACTTTAGAAGAGTTCAAAATACTTGTGGGTATTCATCCCCACTATGCTTTTTTCCCATTTGGGTGTCCACGTGAAAAATCATTGTGTCAAATGGTGAATGATTTTGTGGATGTGTTTTAATATGGTTGATATGTTAACTGGTAAATCTAATTAGATATGTTTAGATGACTGGAAGTGATATGAAATGAGATATTACTGATGTTAGTGAAGTGGTTTAATGTTTTGGCTAAATGGTATTTGAGTATCAGATCTGTTACACTGTATAATTTATGTTTTGGTAAACCGGTAAAGTTTAACAGTGCAATTGCAGTTTTTGTTACACTGTTTAAACCAATTAGTTTAGCAAGTTGTTTCTGAGTTGGGATTAAGTTTGGTGAAAGTTTAGTTTTTTTTCTATCTACTGATTCATCCCCCCCCCACTCAATAGTTCACAGGATCGTTATTGTTTCATCATATTATCAAAGAGAGGTTGAACAAAAGACATGAGCAGAGACAGTGAGGTAGAGGTGGAAGGTTTTTCAAAGGTATATTTCAAGGAGGTAGAGGATATACCAGAGGAAGAGGAGCCTATATAGATCAGAATAAGGACAAGGAAGTAAGAAAATAAGGTAATTCATACCAGAAGGATGATAGAAATTTCTACCAAAGGAGAGAACTTGATGGCTACTGGAGTGAGGGTTTTGGAAAAGATGACGGAAGACAAGATAAGAGAGTATTTAGGGGGACTTTCTATAAGTGTGGGGGAGAAGAAAATCATGCTTTCAAATGCAAGAAGACAAAGAATGCTGAGAGAATAGCATTGGTGGAAGAAATCCCCAATAGATCAGCTAACAAACTGGAAGATGGAGAACTTTTGATGATGAGGAGAGCTTTGTGTCATACCAGAGAAGATGAAGAACCCTTGCAGAGATGAAATTTGTTGTAAAGTTGTTATTGACAGTGGTAGTTTAGATAATCTTTTCAGATATCATGGATTCAGGATGATCATAAGTTGTTGGTAAGTGAAAAGTGTGGTAAATTTCAAAATTGGGAACTATCATGATGAAGACTTGTGTGATATTATGCCTCTAGATATTTGTCACCTTTTGCTGGGTAGACCTTGGCAGTTTGATAGATAGGAAATACATGATGGGAGAAAGATCATATACACTATTGTAGCGAATGGGATGAAAAAGACCTTGTTACCCTTGGAGGAGCCCTTGTAGAATGAAATATGTACAAATACCAGAATCTGTTTGGTGGATGGAATGAGACATGACAATGTGTGTTTTTTCTTAGTTCCTAAGAAGATAGAATCCAAAGCATGAGGAAGAACATCTGGAGGAGATAAAGAAATTGCTGACAGAGTATGAAGACATGATTTTAGATAATGTGTTTGATGGATTACCACATGTGAGAAGTATCAGTCACTGCATGGACCTAATTCCCAAAGCTAGTTTGTCTAATAAAGTTGCACACTAGATAACACCAACAAAGAATGAAGAGTTGAATAGACAAGTGTAGGAATTATTGAGGAAATGTTTGATTAGAGAAAGTTTGAGTCCTTGAGCAGTACCAACAGTGTTAGCAACTAAGAAGAATGGAGAATGGAGGATGTGCACTGATTCCAGAGCAATAAACAAGATCACAGTGAAGTATCGGTTACCTTTTCCTAGGATGGATGACATAATGGATTGCTTCAGTGGAGCCAAATATTACACGAAGATAGATTTGAAGAATGGATATCATTAGATCAGAATCAGAGAAGGAGATGAGTGGAAGATAGCATTCAAGACAAATGAAGGATTTCATGAATGGTTGGTGATGCCTGTTGGGTTGACTAATGCACCGAGTACTTTCATGAGATTAATGAATGAGGTATTGAAGAAATTATTGGGTAAGTTTGTTATTGAATATTTGGATGACATTCTGATTTTTAGTAAGACAAAAGAGGAGCATTTGTTGTATTTAAGATAACTTTTGCAGAGGTTAAGAGAAGAAAAGTTGTTGATAAACCTTAAGAAATGTTTCCCAGATGGATTCATAACCAGCCTTGACAGAATATTTCCCAGACTGAGAACCCAACCAAATGAGTTCACCTTCTTGAAGAGAATATATAATACTATGAGAACTCAACTCATGGTAGAATTGAGATACCAAACTCAAGAAAACATTAACCATAGAAAAATCCTTCTAAACAATAGTTCCATCATTGAGATAAAAGTAATGACAAACTTCATTACCCCAAACAACTTTCAAATGAGCATCCAAAGGTGACCAATCCCGAATATGGCACAATGGTTTATGCTCATTCCAAGAGCCTTCCTAGAAATGTGCCTTGGTACCATTGTGTATTAACCAAGACAATGAAAGAAGAATAAGGTCTCGACAAGAACTAATAAAATTCCACATTGCAGAACCACGAGGAAGAAACAAGGTAGTAAAAATCCTCTCCCAATAATCAAAGTCAAGATACTTAGCCCTCATAAGCTTAGCCCATTTGGAATCTAGAGAACAATACAATTTACACAAAAGCTTAGCCCCAAGTTCTTTTTTTTGAAGAGAAAGGTCTCTAATACTTGCACCATGCACAAATTTAGGTGCACAAACCTTATCCTAGGCAAGTAAACGAAGCTTTTGCTTTTGGGACATATTTCCTGCCCAAAGAAAATCCCTCAAGATAGACTGGAGTTCCTCAATAGAGTTCTTTTGCATGCTTAAAACTGACATCAGTTTTCTGAACCAGTGTAGAAAGGAACCCCAAGATAACGACAAGGGAATTCCCCCAAAGAAAATCCCCAAAAATGTAACAAACAACATTGAACCAAAAGAGGGACATTCAAAAACAAGATCTTGGATTTTACCAGATTAATCAAGTGACTGGAAGCCAAAGAATAATCATCAACAACTTGTTTAATATTGCAAGATTCAGTCATAATGGATTCATCGAAAAGGAGGGTATCATCCACAAATAATTTATGAGTATAAGATTCATTACCGGTCTCCAAAATGATAGCCTTTCTTAACCTAGTAGTCCTAGCATGACAAATTACCCTACTTAGACCCTCTGCCATAAGAATGAAAAGAATGGGGGAGAGGGGATCACCCTACCTAATGCCACAGGACGATGAGAAAAAACCTCTAGGAGACCCATTGATGATGACAGAAAACGAGGGAGAGGATATACAAGAGTATATCCACTTGACCCAATTTGCATGAAAGACAAATCTCTTAAGAACCTTAACAAGGAAATCCCAATCAACCTGATTGTAAGCCTTCATCATATCTAATTTTAGAATCATAGCAGGAATATTTTGTAAACAATAGAATGTAAAATTTCATGAGCCAAAACGGCCCCTTCTGGGGTCTCCCGACCAGGAACAAACCCACCTTGTTCCTCAGAAATGATATTGGGGAGAATTTTGTTGGACATAATAAATCACTAAGATGGGGGTGAATCAGTGGTTTAAATACTTTTTCTTTAGCAAGGAGATACCGATAATAGGGTGGTTGCAAGAAGTTGAGTGCTACTTTTGGGCAAAAAGTGGAAGTGTTTTCTCTGTTTTTCAAATTTTCTGTCGATTGATGTCAAAATTTGATGCACTTAGAGATTGAATCTCAGAAAACTTCAGTAATAGAAAATGTAGTGCTCGGAGTCTACTTTTCAAATATGTAATTTATTTTAATACCCACATTGTAGAAATCACTTTTTAGTAGGCATGTTCAAAAACCAATTTTTCAAAATGCCTGTTTCAGGACCATACCACACGTGTACAACCACCCTTTTTTGATGCAAATAAATGAATTTTTACAAATCCTTCTGGGAAATGATACCTAAGACACCAAATATTGATGAGAATATTTTTTCTTATTTTTTAATTGAATATATTTTTTTTATTAATTTTTAACTAACAATAAAGCATATTTTCAAAACATCGAGTGTACGATGACCATAATTTGATGAAAATTTCATATTTTTCAAATTTTTTTTTAATATTCAAAAGAATTGTATGTAGTTCGATGTCATATAATTTATTTTTCTAAAATCCTAAAAACAAAAAACTTAGTAAAGGTTTAGTGAACCTTGGTATTTTAGGTTTAGGTTCCACTTTTGATTAATAAATAATACAAAAATAGTAAAAATAATCTTATCACTATGAAATTTATATTTCTGAAATCAGGACACTGAAAACTCTAATGGGTTTTCGTTTCGTCAAAAAATTCAATCAGAAACGCCCTCAAAAAATTAGGCCAATGTAGAAATCTAATGTCATTTTACCTTAGTCATTTTTTGGAGGTCCAAGCATAGGCTTGGTGGGACCAAGCCTATCTCGAAGCAAAAAACAATGCTAAGGGTTGTTTCTAGCCCCTATTTTTAACAAACGGGCACCCATTTTTTAAATTCAAAAAATGGGCACCCATTTCGCTTTGTACCTAGGAAAGCGAAACGGGCACCTGATTTGAAAAATACAGGCACCCGTTTAGCTTCGGGCACTAGAACCAAAATGGGCACACGTTTTCGAAAAATGTGTGCTTGTTTTTGAATGGGTCAGGCACTCGAAGCGAAATGAGTGCCCGATTTGTAAAAATCGGGCACCCGTTTCTAGCGGGCTCTTTTCCCAACCCATGGACTTCCGCAGGATTGGGACCCAACTTTGTGCATTTGCCCAATATCTAAAACAATTTGAGTGCCAACCGGTACCCCAAACAGTGCAAACAAGGTGTGTGAAAGGATTTGCTAGAACATTAACATAACAAATGCACAAGAATGCATCACACAACACTAGATATATGAGGAAAACCCAAAGTGGGAAAAACCTCGGTGAGAATAGCTGCTAGAGATCTTCTGCTCCAATCCAACCTCACAAAGAGTATCTAATTACAATATTTAGGGAACCAACCCAAGGAGCTCTAGCCCTTGATTTATGAGCACCAACTCAAAGGAGCACCAAGCCTTGCACAATTTATAGGCTACAACCTAAAGGAGCTACAACCCCTGCACTAAGCTCCAACTCAGTGAAAACAATATAAAACTCAGTTCTACAAATGAAATCATTGATGCAAATGAAGTTGTGCAACCTTACCAATCTGTATTCTCTCCACCCACTCTCCAACTTGTCTTTGTTGATAACTTTTCTAAGTCCCCTCTCACAATGTTTTCACTCCTCAACTCACACTTGATCACTCTTTATTAGGTGTTGCTTTTGCTGGCTTGTCACCTCTATGTTCTATGCTCACTCCACCAGTTTGTTCCTTACACCGGTTTATCCTACTTCTCCTTACCAGTCTAGTCTTTACTCATAAGCACTTCAAGTGTTTTTCTCTTCGACTCTCAGATAGCGATTTCACACTTTCCTTCACTCTGCAATGACAACAGTCACTATCTAAAGTCATCATATTTAAACTTGAGCTTTCCCAGCAAGAATCAATTCAAACTAAGGATGGTTAGGGTTTCCTTAACCTGGCTAAATCTGCACTAGATTCGATCCAATCTATCTTGGATCAATAACTTGCATTTGAGGAATGCATCTGTATGCATTTTCCATTATCCAATGCATACTTTCTAAAGATAGCAATCTCGACCATGACTTTTGGCCTTGAAATATGTTGACTCATTTATGACCCAGCTGTTTCCTTCTCGAGGTCCTCTTGTAATCTGATTTCTTTACTTTGATCCAAGCACCAACAACTCCCTGATCTTTCTCTGTCAATCTTTCTTCCTTGAGCCACATCAATATGTTATCATTACGTGATTTATGGATGTTTCATTAATGTCGACTAGGTGTTTCAACAACCATGTCGATGGAAGCTTCACCAACTTGTGCATGCATTTTACCTCGGTTCCACATGGCATCTCATTGGCCATACACTCATCTCACCAAGACAAGGTCAGTTTACACTTAACATTTAGCAAACTCATACCAACACAAGCCTTTACTGATGAGACCTTCTCCTTCTGTTGACCGGTAGTGCACACTATATTGGTAGCACATCTTCACCTCCAGTGATTTGTGATCATTTTAACATTCTACCTCTTCATCATAAATAGGTAGCCAATCTCCAAACTGGTTTATTCTCTACCAGTTATCACTCAACATGCTAACACACACATGCATCTCACCTCATACCGATGAAGTCACTGATAGTCTCAATAACTACTTGTCTTCCACCATATCAATTGACAAGCCTTCATGTTAATCTTCCTTATGTCGGTTCAATCTTCTTCATACCGATTTGACATACTTCTACCGATATCCTATAATACCGGTTGACATAAATGAAAACTCAATGCCAACAATCTCCCCCTTTGGCATTGATGTCAACATTGTCTTCTTTTCTGGTTTCTCTCCCCCTTTGACAATAATGGCAAAGGAAGCTTTAGTCTATCACCAATAATCTTTCTCTTGACTATACCCGATTAGGGCACAATCTCCCCCTATGTCCATGCTTCATGATTCAAGAGTCATAAGAGAGTAACAGTGGGTGACTCCCTCTAAATCATGCATTCTCCTATGCGTTTAAGTGTTGGCGGATGGTGGGACAACTCCCATCTTTTGTCTCAAGTACTCAAATGGACCCGGAGGAAGTGGCTTGGTAAATATGTTAGCTATCTACTCTCCTATGGGAACATATTCTACTATGACCTCTTTGTCTGCTACCTTCTCCCTCAAGAAGTGATACTTGTTTGTAATGTGTTTTGTTCTTGAGTGCATTACTGGATTCTTGGAGATGTTGATTGCACTTGAGTTATCACACCAGATTGGAATAGGTTCTGGTATCTCCTCCTGTATGTCTTTCACTATCTGCTTCATCCATAAAACTTTTGAACAACATATAGCAACTTCTATATACTCTGCCTCAGTAGTAGACAATGACACTTAATCTTGCTTCTTGTTCAGTGAAAACTTTAGTGGCTATTATTCACCAATTGGCTATTTTTTGAAATTTGGGAATCAAATTTGGCTAATAATTTCAACTTTTAAGGTGACCCAAATTGCCAAATATTTACAAATTTTTATTTTAATTTTATTTAAATCGCCAGAGAATTTATTTTATTAAGTTTTTTTAACTTAAAGATTCGCCACAATATTTGATACATGATTGGATTAGATTCACCAACATTTTATAATTTATTGTAGAAATCCAAATTAATTCACCAATAATATATCATAATTATTAGTTACTTTAGGATTATATCAACAATCTTTTGTTTCCACCATTGATTTAAAATATAATCTAATGACCTTCATTGTATTCCATGAGGTAAAATGTACCTACAAGTTGTAATGCTCATGGGGTTTGAAATTGCTTTTGAATTGTTGACTTCAATGAAAACCAGTGGTCTAAAAGCGATTTTTGGCCCCATGAGTATTACAAATTGTTTGTAAATTTAATCTCACAAAATAGAAAGAGGGCAATAGTAATTAATGCATACAATGATTATTTCCCAAGATTTGCCAATATTTTCTACCAAAAAAAATTGATATAAACAAATTCGCCAATAGGATTAATTTTTTTTTTATAAAAAGGAAGGATTCACCAATAAACTTTATTATTATTTTTAGAAAAAAAAAAATATTCGCCAAGATTTTATACAATTTTTCGAGGGGCGGTTTCTTAAAGTTATCATTGTTCTTGTTGTGCCATGATACTAACCAATGTCCTAAATAGAAATCACATCCACTTGTACTTTTTAGTCATCTACACTTCCTACCCAATCTGCATCAGTATAAGCCTACAAATAGAAGTCTCCTTTCTTTTGATACCACAGACCATAGTTGATAGTTTCTTGCAGATACTTGAATATACTTCTAACTGCATTTAGGTAAGACTATTTAGGAGCATCTTGGAATCTTGCTACCATACAAACAACTTGTACAATATCTGGTCTAGATGTTGTTAGATATAAAAGACTGCTAATCATAGACCTATACAGTGTTCGCTCAACTTCGAGTGACTCATCTAGTCTGCACAACTTACAACCAGTTACCATGGGAGTACTTGCCAGTTTGTTGTCCTCCATTTGAAATTTCATTAGAATGTCTTTAGCATACTTGGTTTGCGAGATAAATATTCCTTTCTCCTATTGTGAGATCTGCAAACCAAAAAAATAGGACAACTCACCCAGCATGGATATCTCAAATTATGCCTTCATCTGATCTGCAAATTCTTTGGGCATGATGTCCTTGTCTCCACCAATCGCAATATCATCCACATATACAACAACTATAATCATGTGATCTCCATTTACCTTGAAATACAAGTTGTTGTCTGCATTCCCTTTCTCAAATCCTTGCTCCTTCAAGTAATTGTCTAAGCAGAAATACCATGCTCCAAGAGCCTACTTCAAACCATACAAGACTTTCTTCAACCGGCATACAAAACTCTTATCTTCATGCAACAAGTACCCTTCTGGATTTTCCATATACACCTCGTCTTCAAGATTACCATTTATAAAAGAAGATTTTACATCCATTAGATATACTTTATGTCCCTTGTAGGTTGAGAAAGCTAAAAACATTCTTATTGCCTCTAACGTAGCCACCAGTGTGAAGGTTTCTTCAAAATAAATACCTTCCACTTGAGCATACCCTTTGCAAACTAACCTTTCTTTATGCTAGACTATCTTACCTTCTTCATTAATCTTGTTCTAGTAGACCCATTAGGTACCTATGAATTTTTTGTCTGCTAGTCTAGGAACAAGTTCCCAATTCTGATTTTTCTTAATTTGTCTCAATTCTTCATCCATGGCATCTACCCACTTCTCACTTTTGCTAGCATCATCAAATTTTTTGGGCTCTGCTTCAGTCATGAGGCAGAAAACTTTCCCTGGCTAATCTCCTTCTGGTCTCCACACCTTCATTCCTATCTCCTATGATCTATTCTTCCAGGTGATTCTTCTACACATACTGGTTGGGGATCTTGTTTGGTGCATCTTCTGCCAGTCCATTGTCAGATTGTTCTTTATATTCAACATCTGAATCATCAATGTAAGGTGTCGGTCAAGATTTTCCTCTATGTGAGTCTTCATTTATTCTCACATTTACACTCTCAACCACCCTTTTCAATCTGTTGTTGTAGCATTTGTAGGCTTTACTGTTGGTTGAGTATCCCAAGAAGATTCCTTCATCACTTCAGGAATCAAAACTTCCTAATCCATCAAAATCTCTCTTGATGAAACACTTACTTCCAAACACTCTGATGTGCTTGAGTGATGGTTTTCTTTCATACCATAACTCATAAGGATTCATTCTTCTATTCACTCTTGACTGTACCTAGTGTAATGTGTAGACTGAAGTATGAACTACTTCCTTCCAGTATATATCCGGTATGTTGGCCTCATTCAACATTGTCCTAGCCATCTGCTTCACTGTCCTTTTTTTCCTCTCTACCACCCCATTTTGTTGAGGTGTCCATGTGGGTGAATATTGTCTTCGGATTCCATGTCTCTCATAGTAGTAAACATACTCATTGAAATAAAATTCTCCACCCTAGTCTGGCCTTAAGCATTTTACCCAATATCCACTTTCATTTTCCACCATCTTCCTAAAAAATCTTGAATCTCTAAAATTCTTGTGATTTATCATGTAGGAAGGTTACCCAAGTCATTCTTGAGTAATCATCTATGAACAACATGAAATTCCTTTCTCCTACCAATGATCTTGTTCTTGTTGGCCCACATAAGTCAATATGTTTCAACTCCAAAGGTCTTTAGGTATTATATTCCTTTGTTTTAAAGTTGATCTTTGCTTGCTTACCTTTGACATATTCATCATAGAATGTGCTAGAGGTTTTATGATCTAAGGTATGTTTCTCACACACCGGTTCTTTCTTATCTTAACCAGATTATCAAAATTCACATTGCCTAATCCTTGGTACCACAACTAGCTTTTTGTTAGTCCCAATCGGTTCTAAGAGGGGAGGGGTGAATCAACACCTTACCAGTTTTACACAATTAAAAAATTTAACTCAAATCTGCACTATCTTAATAATCATCAATACACATAATTACTACAGAATAATATGCATGCATGAAAAGATATACAATGACACCAATATATATCTCATGGAAACCCAAATGGGTGAAAACCACAGTGTGAGTAGGAACTCACAAAATTTGCTCTTTTGGAGTACTCTTAGTGAAGAGCCATCCTTGTTAGGAGATTACAAAGGCACTATTAGGTGCCACCCAGTTAAGGGATTTTGTTTAAGGCTTGTTAGTTCTTTTACCCTATGAAACATAGCCTGGTTAAAGGACTTAGGAACATCAATTACAAAGGGACCTGTTAAATTCCACCTGTTTAAGGGATTTAAGTAGCTACTGGTAGCTTGATCATATCACAATATAAATCATACTCTATCCACACCGGTTGTGTTTGCTCTGGACAATACCAATTTTCTTCTTATACCCTCGGCTCTACACTCTATTGGTCCTCCTATCCTCGGCTCTGCACTCTACTAGTCCTCTTTACCCTCATCTCTACACTCTGCCAGTCCTCCTATCCTCGGCTCTACACTCTGCCAGTCCTCTTTGCCCTCAGCTCTACACTCTATCAATCCTCCTATCCCTGAATTTGTAGTTTGTCGGTCTACATCATACACTCTCTACTCTGCTAAATCTTTTAGCACTTCCTCACACTCCACTCTGCACTTTTTGGATCTCTTTGCACATGATCTATACTTTACAAATTTTATGATAAAAAATATTTTAAATGAACTCAAAATACTTTATACATTCTTTGTTGTCACCTTCAGGTGTTTCCTTAATCAATGCAATCACATATTTTTGATAGATTTTGAATTCAAATCTTCCCACTCTTTCTTTGCATGCCATGCAAAAATTATGCCAACTACTCAACCAATTTTGCCACTGCATCCCCCCAAAATAGTGATTTCTGGGTCGGGTTCAGTCATATAAATGTGAACCAAAAAATCTGCAAGTAATCATGGCTTAATTGCATGATGACTGAAGTTTACTTCACCAACTCTTAGTTTGGCATAGACACAAGCTCACCAACTCACCTTTTTCCACCGCAACTAAATAACTTATCATCGATCTGATATTTATGGTGATCACCTATCTTCCTTTTCCTTTACCCGTCTACCGATATACCAGTCCACTCTATATTACCGGTTCATCCTTTGATTGCCAATTTGTTGTGCTAGCGTCAAGTCTCTTCCCCTATTTTCCAGTGAGGTTCTGGTTTGCATACAGCCTCAAGCCTTCTTTCCTAAGTCACCTTTTGTGACTTCATCATTATTAGAATGACCAACCTGAAGATCCGATCTCAACACTGATCTTCTTGAGTTTTAGACTGATTAGCTTAGTCTGTCTTTCCTTGACCTGATTAAACTTTGGTCATCTATTTCTAATGTTGTTTCCATGTGTTTACAAGTCATCACCTTTGCTACTGAGATACACCACTTCCACTGATACCACTACATCGATCAGTGTTAGACATTAATCACAAATCTTAGCACATATACTGGTTCTCTAGATTAACCAGTTTTGTCAATGCCAATTGTAGACACCTAAAAATGGTCAAAGCTTGCGGATTTGTACTTTAACATTGGCGCATTGCCTTATTTTAGGTTTTTGTGTCGCATTAACATTTCTCCTATGATTCGGACTTGGTCTTTATCATTTGCGAGCATCGAGTCCTTCTTCTGCATTCCTCATTTGTCTCGCTTTCGAATTTGGTCTTGTCGATAACAATATTTGTCATGATTTCGGTCAATCTTATCCTGTTGCATCTATGTGCGTATTCATTTGTCATCATTTTGGACATCGTCAATCCTAATTAGGGTTTTGTTCTCTTATAAATCTTGTTATCATGTGATCGATTTGTCATTGATCCTTGTCCTTTGATCAATTTGTCATCAATCTTCTCATCTTGCGATCGATTTGTCATCGATCGTGGTCATTTTCAATCTTGTCATTTTGCAATCTATTTTGTCATCGATCTTTGTCCTTGTCAATTTTGTCATTTTTGCGATCAATTTTTCATCAATTGTCGTCTTTCTCAATTGTGTCAATTTGGATCAATTAGTCATTGTTCCTCATCAATTGGTGCATTTATTAATCAAATCGTTTGGCAGTATCGGTCTTTTGTCAATTCAAAATCATGACCAAATCGAATCAATGTCAAGACCTAATTGTCATTCTTGCATTTTCTAATTTATCTTCTAGGGTTTCATGATTTATTCATTTAACCTTGTTTGTCCTTTCTCCCTCTAGGTTAAATAGTTTATTTATCCTAAGTCTTCTTGTCACAACTAAATGTTTATTTAATTGGCTGACTAACTATTCCTCTTTTTGTGAATTAATTAATAAATGACAAATTATTAATTGATTTACCTAATTTTTCATCAATTTCTAAATTCCCTCTTTGTGAATTAATTAATAAATGAAAAATTATTAATTAATTCACTAAATTCCTAATTTCCTCCTATTTTTCTCCTAATTTTATGGGAATGACATTTCAATTTGTCATAATTTGTCATAATTGACAATCAATCAATTTTGACATAGAAAGTTGTCATGATATTGTCATGAATTATCAATCAATCAATTTTGCATAGAAAGTGCAAATTTGTCATAATTTGTCATAATTGACATTTTTGATTTGCAATTTCCATTTGAATCTCTTCATGCTAATTTGATCTTTTCTCCAATTTGTCCATAAATTGGATGAATTTCTTCAATCCCATCTAATCACTTTGTCGAATCAATCACGCTTCGAGTATTCTTATGCTACAATCTTGTCTACTTGCTTTCATCTCATGTGTATGCACTTGTAGGTGAGATCCACAACAAATATATTTGAAGGAGAAAGGACAATGGAGCCACATGAAGGAGACATTCAAATCTGCATTTGGTTTGCTTAGTTTTTAATCTTGAATGTTTTGCTTTCATGTCTCTATTGGATGTAATTAGGATTGATCATTGCATTTGAGCTTTTGTGATTGAGCTATGACTAATAATTGATTTGGTTTGATGATTTCTGATTTCCTAGCTACATTAATTGGTGAACCCGACGTGAACTAACCCCCTAACAATGCTTTTGAGTGCTTTTGAGATGATTTGCAGGTCAAAAACCCAAGAAATAGGGTAATGCAGGGTTTTCTGGGGACTTCTGCGCCTGTGTGAGACAATTTGTGCCTGTGTTAAGCATTTTGCGCTTGTGTCAAGGACAATCTGCACCTATGTCAAGCATTCTATGCCTATGTCAAGCATTTTGTGCCTGTGTAGGGCCAGAAACATAGGTAAAAGGCAGTGTTTTTCACTTGAAAATTATTCTGTTTCGCATGTTGTTTCTGCTTTTTGGTTTTTTTGGTACTGATTCTTTGTGCAACACCTTGGCATATGCATGATAAAGACAACAAATGAAACTACTAACACATTTTATGTAGGTTCGATAGTCAAAGACTAAATATATCAAACTTCTGACTTGGGTTTTGCAGGTCGCCTTTGGACTACAACTAAACTTTGTATTTGTAATTAATTTTTAGGCACCTAGTATGATTTCTAAATAGGATGGAATGAATGTATGTTTTCTTTGATTGTTGAGTGTGACATTGGAGTAGGAGGGTATGCTCTCATCCTTCTTAGGGTGATAAAAAATCCAGATCTTTGATACCATGCTCATGATTTTGATTGTGTGTCACCTTTAGAGGGCCTGCCTTCTCGACCATTTGCTTTTGCAAGCAAGTGACAATCGTGAGAAGGGAATGACCCAAAGTGAGTATGGCTAGAATACCTTGGCATTATAACTCACTATAAACAAATACCTGATGGGCAAAAGCTTTGAAGGAAGGGCTACGTGGGAATTGTAGTTACTTGGGAAGTGATGACCCTTGAACACTTTCTCATATCAACATCTAAGTAGGACCTTACGGTCTAAATCGTGCTTGCATGACTACATTTGTTTGGTATCTTGGTGGGCTTAATGTCTCAATCACACTTGCATCACACTAAGGAGTAACGCTTAACAGAAATCCTTACTAAACACCTTGTATTTAGAGGCCAAAAATCCTTCTAGTTGCTTGAGAAGGACAAGTTCGGATACTTGGAAGAGATACTAAGTTCGCCATGGGGAGATTTCCATGGGGACTGATGCTTGGTTGCCCTGAGAAGTGAGTGTCATGGATGGGAGCCCGTGGGGTCAAGCATCTATGTATTCTCCTTGAATCTCATAACGAGTCTACCTCTCAAGTACCTAATGTCCTTGCCTACCATAAGAAATGTGTGAATGAGCATGACTGTCTTGAGTCTAAGTTGAAGTATCTTGTCTTCTTTGCTTGTCAAAAGTTGAATTGTGTCTCATTTCAAAAACAAGACAAATTGATTCAAAACAAGGTTAAACACAAAAGTATTTCATCCAACAAAGTTCAAAACAACTTCAAACATGGTTGTCAAACATTTTTCAAAATCTTGTCTCAACATTCATGTCACTTAGATTTAGGTTCATCTTAGGTTTACATTTTGCAAATTCATTTTCAACTACCAAGGTTAGGTTTCACCTAGGTCATACTCCTTTGCATATCAATAAGGGTCAGCCATTTGCATGTGTCCTCTTGCATTAGAGTAATACCATTGTCATACATTCATATTTCCATACCCTAGGTCTCTTCATTAAGTTTAGGTCATTATCATATCATATTAGGTTTACTTGCATAGTAATTTTCCCTTAGCATATAGTGTCCAAACTAGGTTTTGTCATACTTGAGTAATCCAGATCTTTGAATAAACCCTAAGTCATTGTTAAGAAGTCTAGACCTTATCAAACCTTTTCTCTTTTTGTCATTATTGTCATTTGGTCAAACCTAGCTTAGTATCCAAGCATATAGGGGAGACATTGTCATTTTGTCCTTTTGTCACTTGGTCCTTTTGTCCTTTGAGGTCTAGACATCATTTCAATTTCCTAAGGGTCTCTTTTAGATTTGCATTCCAAAAGTTTGTCAAAATCTGGAAAAACAACCAAAAACATAGGTTGCATTCTTGCCATAGATTGCATTCTCATTTATTTAGTTTGCATTTAGTTGCATATCATATATTGTCCTTGAAAATTTCCAAAATATTGCATTCGCATAAGTGACATGCCTGTTGAAACAAGATCAAAATCTAAAAAGATGGGTGAACCAACGTATCAACCCATTGACAACATATTAAATTCACAAATTCAAACTAGTCAAACAGTACAAATTGAAGGTTCATCAAACACATCACTACCACCATATGGAATGGTTCAACTTGGACCACCTCCATTATATGAACCAGTGTTTGTACCTATGAAACCAGGACATGGGAGTGTTCCACCAACTCCAAGAGGAAATGCACCTTTCGATTGGAATCAACCAAACTTGCAACATGAAATTCAAACGTTACATGAGGAACAAACTCTTTCACAAGGATTTGGTTTAGATCAAGGTATTCAACAAGAAACGAATCCAAATGTCCAACCAGATTCTTCATCAATTTTGATGCTTCTGATGATGTTGACATGTTCCTTCAAGATCCAAAGTTGACAAAAAAGATGGATAAATTCTTGAACAAGGTCTTTAAGATGTTCCCACAAAAATATCTTAACATGATGAGTAATGTGATCTCCTCAAGTGAGCATATCAATGTGCAAAAACAACAAGGCAGTGAGCTGTTAAGTTTCTCTTTGCATCCAAATGAAGAAAATATGCAACAAGAAACTCAACCTACCTTGATGAGTAAACGTACTTCAAAGGCATTGACAGTGACTATTCCTCAAAAGTCACCATTTGAGACAATAAATAATCCATTATTCAACACAACACTTGTAACACAAGATCAAATGAAGACCACACAAATATTGACAACTATCCCTCAACAAGAAGTGGTTCCTTACATGCATAAAATTGGATCAAAATCTAAGATGCAAGAAAGCTTCACGACTGGAATGCCTGATATCACCAATGTCCAAAACAATTCCACGATGCAACAAAGTTCTTATGTCTCGTTAAGCTCAATATATTTGCCAAACACTATTGTGACAGATCCTTCGATAATGGCGACACAAAGAGCTACGGATAGTGGTTTGCACCAACAACAATTGTTGCAACAATTGAGTAATACACAAATGGTACAATCGAATGTGCAAACAAGCAATGTACAACAACAACAATGTCGCATTCGACAACAAATTGCAGCGCCTTCTGCCCCATTACAAGTTAATGCAAACTTGAAATCATCACAATGGATTGGACAAACAACACAACAAGTTAATGCAAGTGCCATACCCCATCTTAAGGAGAAACAACAAAAACCACCCAAACAAAGTTTTTTGCGAATGATGGGATTTACACCGCGACAACAATTGGAACAAAGTCAGCAAATTCTAATTCGTCAGCATTGACAACAACATGTGCCTCAATATGTGCCAAAACAAACAAGCTATCATACTTCACAACCGCAATTGGTGCCTGTGCAATATCAACAACACCCTCAATTGCAATATCACCCTAGGCTACAAGAAGCATAGCAACAAGGTCAATATCAGGGCATGGCACAACCACAACAACAAGGGATGTACCAAGAACATTATATGTTGGAGACACCAAAAATGGCTATTTCAGAGCATCAACAATTGATCGAAAACACGATGTATCGACAAAGAGTACCCATTGGGATTAATGATGGACCTCCAAAATCTGATACAATTGCGCAACAGCTTGAGAAGTTGCAATAACAAGTTGACGCATTAGAAACTAAAGCAACAAAGAAGTTGTATACAGATCAAGATTTATGTCCTAATCCATTTCACAAGAGCTTATACATGCCTCCATTCCCTAAGCATTTTGAAGCACCTAATTTTGAGAAATATAAAGGGAATGGCAATCCAAAAGATCACATTTGAGCATTTTTCGTGGCATGTACTAAAGTGAGTTACGAGGAAACATATTTAATGCGATTATTTGCACGAAGTCTCACGGGACAAGCCATGGATTGGTATTCGCATCTGCCAGGATACATAAAGACTTGGTCGGAACTGGCTCAAAAGTTTATATCTCACTTCGCATTCAACATCAATAGTGACGTGACTATGTCAGATTTATGTAATACCAAGCAAAAGCAAGGTGAACCATTAGTGACTTTCTTGCAATGATGGTGAAGCTTGTATAGTCATTCTTCCCTAGATATACCTAAAGAACAACAAGTGAACTTGTTTATCCAAAATTTGGTCCCAGAAATGATGTATGAACTCAAATTGAAAAGTCCCAGTACTATAGAGAAACTCATTAAGAAAGGGATGAACATTGAAACTGCTCTTGTAGCCAAGGGAATCATTAAGCTTAACAAAGACAGTGACAAAACAAACAATTCGAGGGACATAAATAGATTTTGGTATAAAAACAAGAATGTCACTAATGATGGAGTTGTTGATGCAAGAGCGGTGAATACAAATCAACCCCCATTCACAATCAAGAAATTGAGTGTTCCTAATATGTCAACTATGGAACAAAATCAAACACCAGCGAGCAATGTTACTTAACAGCCGCAATACCAACAACATCTTCAACAATATAATCAACAACAAGGTCAGCAACAAAACTAGCAACGCAAGCCTTTCCGATCGAGGGATGGGCCTCCTCAACAATTTACACCATTGGGAGATCCTATTGAGTCAGTAATGAAACAATTAATACAAGCAAAATTTATTAAGCTACCAGATACCAAGGCAGAACCAGTGGTAAAACTGCATTGGTGGAATGATAATGCATACTATGAGTAGCATCGGTCAAAACGACATAGAACCACGTCATGTTTTCAATTAAAACATATGATTCAAGACTTGTTAGAGCAAGGAGTAATTGAGGTAGATCCACCCAACGCGACCTCTAACACTGATCATACCATTTTCAAAACTCCTTTGCTTGATCATGACAAGGGTAAAGCGTCTTCTTCAAACTCTACCCAAACAGCAAATTATGCAAATACTGGTTATAACAATGTCATCAATTGTTTTCGTGCATCAAATGAGTATGTTTCCACCCTAAGAATAAAGGGACAAGATCCTTCTTGTGTAGTCACCACTCGTCGATCCAAAATAGTCCTGAAAGGAGCTCCTGCAGCTCCTCCTAAACCAACTCCTGCAAGTCAGTATAATCTCTTGGATCATCTAGGAAAGACACCTGCACAAATATCAATCCTTGAGTTGCTGAAAATGTCCCCCATGCATCATGCAGTCCTAGATAAAGCTTTAATTGAGTCCACTATCCCGACAGACATTGATGTTGACCAGTTTCAAGCCTGAATTGGACATCTAGCTATTTCCCAAAATGTCGCATTGTCATCCATTCTAGCATCTATTGCATAAAGGTGTCGCTTTTAAATGGACTGAGCAATGTCAGTCAGCCTTTCAAGCTCTCAAGGACTATTTGTGGTCACCACCTATTCTAATGCCTCCTATAGAAAGAAAGCCATTTATATTGTATATTTCTGCAACTAAAACGGCACTAGGAGTTCTCTTGGCCCAATAGGATGAGAACGGCAAAGAGTGAGCTATTTATTATATCAGCCGGACACTAGTAGGCTATGAGCTGAATTATTCAACTATTGAAAGGGCATGCTTAGCAGTGGTCTTTGCAACACAGAAACTCTGACACTATATGTTAAATCATCAAACATTGCTGGTTGCAAAAATTGATCCCCTAAAATACTTGCTTAGTAGAGCAGCTTTGACGAGTCACCTAGCAAAGTGGGCTATGATCCTCAGTGAATTTGATATTGAGTATATGGAGCGAAAGGCGATAAAAGGACAAGTCATAGCAGATCAACTTGCAGAGGCTCCTATTTATGATGATCATCCCATGTTGACTGATTTTCTAGATGAATCAGTCTTTGCTCTCACATCTTCTAATGAATGGAAGTTATACTTTGATGGATCCCATACCAAGTTCGGGTCTGGAGCAGGCATCTTGTTTGTCACCCCTGAAGGTGATGCTATTCCCAAGTCCTACAGAATAACTTTTCATTGTACCAATAACATTGTAGAGTATGAAGCACTGGTCACAGGACTCTGAGTAGCAGTCCACTAGAATATCACACATTTGCAAGTCTATGGAGATTCTCAATTAGTCATCCGACAAGTGAATGATGACTACGAAACAAAAGATGAAAAGCTTATTCCCTATAAGCATATGGTAGATTTCTTCACGACAAAATTCATGGCTATCGATTTCAATCAAGTCCCAAGAATGCAAAACAAGTCGACAGATGCGATGGCTATGATCGCTTCCATGTTAAATATGCCAAACAATATGGACAAATGTGAATTTTTGGTTGAACAGTTGCTTGTCCCTTCTTTTGACATTCCGACAACAGATGTGATGTGCGTTCTTGTTGGTCCCAACTCCCCGTGGTACAATGATGTATATCAATATTTGAAATCCCAAACCTTACTACCTAACCTTTCCACTAACCAACGCTGAGCCTTCATTCGACAGACGGCCAAATATGTCATCATTGCCGACACCCTTTACCGTCGTTCCTTTGACCATACCCTCCTCAGGTGTTTGGATTCTGACGAAGCACAAACGGCTTTACACGAGGTTCATGGCGGTATATGTGGGGGCCATTTCAATGGTCTGAGCTTAGCCAAAAAGTTGATTTGTGCTGGCTATTATTGGCCCACTCTGGAAAAAGATGTTCACGATTTTGTTAAGAAGTGCTACAAATGCCAGATCCATGGAAACTATATTCATGCACTAGCCCAAGAGCTTCATTCTGTCATATCTCCGTGGCCCTTTTCTCAATGGGGATTGGATCTTATTGGCAAGATTCACCCGACATCTGCAAATGGAGACAAGTTTATCGTTACAGCCATAGATTATTTTACAAAATGGATCGAGGCTATCCCCATGACCTATATCACTGGTGTGCAAATTTCAAAATTCCTATTGAATTATATCATATACAGATATGGGGTTCCCCTTTCCATAGTCACAGATAATGGTCATCCCTTCAAGAATAAAGATGTCAAGGAACTCTATGAAAAGTTTCATATCCAACACCGTTTCTCTAGTCCATACTATCCACAGGGTAATGGTCAAGTCGAAGCATCAAATAAAACCATTATCAAGATCCTGAAAAAGGTTGTCAATGACGCTGGTCGAGATTGGCATGTACAGTTGAATCCAACACTATGGGCCTATCGCACTTCTATCCGTACACCTACTGGCGCAACACCGTATTCCTTGGTGTATGGTGTGGAAGCCATTTTACCCTTGGAAGTGGAGATTCCTTCCTTGCGTGTTTCCTTGCAACATCTGATTGATGATGAGACACATAAAGTCTCTCGGTTGCACCAGCTTGAAATGTTAGATGAGAAACGTCAGACAACCCTGACACATTTACAAGCATATCAAAATCGTCTCCGTCGCTCTTATAATAAGAAGGTCAAAGGGCAACACTTCGAAGTGGGAGATCTGGTTTTAAAAGCAAACCCCAAGAATGCACAATCTACTGACATCATCAAAGGCAAGTTTGAACCTAATTGGGTTGGGCCTTTCATAGTGACTGCAACATATGGCTCGGGGGCATATCAGCTGGCCACTCCAGAAGGTGAACCTTTGTCTGATCCTGTCAATAGCATGCACCTTCGCAAGTACTGGGCATAATCTTCTATCAGCACTTCTTCAAGTATGATCCTGAAAAAATACAAAAAAATCAAAAAGCAAAAAAAAAATACCAAAAAATAAAAAAGCAAAAAAAAATACAAAAAAATCAAAAAGCATAAAAATACAAAAAAATCAAAAAGCAAAAAAAAAAATACAAAAAAAAAAAGGTGAAAAAGCAAAAGAGAAAAAGAGCAAAAAAGTAAAGAAAAATGATTCGCCCTCTAGTGAAAACCTGGCAAACAGGCGCTTTGGGCAAGTACCATGGTGAAAACCTGGCAATTAGGCGCCATGTGTAATGAGATCATTGCTCCGTCATCTGTCATGACCTCTAGCTATGCTTTCTCTCAGTCGGTTTATCATGTCTATCTTTGTCTTGACCCAATGTTCTGTTCCAGGCTTGTGATTGGTCAACATCATTGTCTTGCATACTCTAGTTACTTGTACATATTTCTTTCAAATGTGCATTGGGTACGTTCCCCTTGTCATGATCAATCACTAAAATAATTCAAAAAAATTTAAAAATGTCCTAAAATAATTCAAAAAAATTGAAAAATGTCCTGAAATAAATCAAAAAAATTGAAAAATGTCCTGAAATAAATCAAAAAAATTAAAAAATGTCCTAAAATAAATCAAAAAAATTGAAAAAATGTCCTGAAATAAATAAAAAATATTGAAAAATGTCCTGAAATAAATCAAAAAAATTGAAAAATGTCCTAAAATAAATCAAAAAAATTGAAAAATGTCTTGAAATAATCCAAAAAAACTTGAAAAATGTCCTAAAATAATCCAAGAAAAAAATTGAAAAATGTCCTAAAATAAATCCAAAAAAAAAAATTGAAAATGTCCTGAACAAAATCCCTAAAAAGTGAAATAAAGTCCTGAAAAAAAATGAACACAAAAAAAATTGTAAAAACTTGAAAAGCAAAACAAAAAAAAATAAATATCCCTTTTGTGCATAAGACAGATCACTGAGCATCCCTCCAACGACACGCAATCACGCATTAACAAATGAACCTTTTCAATCAAACCAGACATTCAAACTGATCGGACTTGTCATATCAATTAACCGCAAATTTATTTGTCCTTGTCACTAATATCATGGGTCTTATACAGGGTGTGGTATACTTGAAACAAGACTATGTCCTGTCTTAGACGGGGTACCGCATGTCTTGAAACTAGATGGCATGATTGTCCTATCAACACTTTCAACTTTTGACAATGAAGATCAAGATGTTTGTTTGACTTGATGAAATTAGCGAGTCTTATCATTTATTGATTTATCTTCGATCATGTTCCTATGTTGCTCGATGATGTCACTGAGTGATTTAGCATGACCAGGATGGTTCATGGTCCCTTTCTTTTTTTGTTGTGATTGTTGTTTGTCTATGATGTGTCTGTCTTTTGCAAAAAAGGGTTGCATTTCAGCTCTGGCCTTCAATGCCATGATGCTACGCATCCATTTTGCTACATAAAATAAAGGTTCCCACCTACAAAGTGCATTACTTAAAGCAAGTTTTTCTTCGTCTCTAACTGTCCTCCATCTCATTTTCTTCTTACTAACATTTCTTCTGTCCATTTGGATAGTCAGTTTGGTCTAGTGCTCCGATCTCCAAAAACATAAGTTGCATCTTGTATCCATTTGGTTAGTACATTTGCATTATATCAAACATCACATCAAGCATCATATCAAGCATTTTATCCATTTCATATTATCCATGCATCAAAAACACATAAAAAATGCATCCATACATGTTCCATAATGGTTCATAAATAGTGCATAAGTCATCCATACATGGAAATAACTATCAGTCATAACACATTGCATCCCATCATATCAATGCATATCATATCATATGTCATAATAATATCAGAGTACAAAATTGGACTGTCTGTCCTAAGTATGGCCTGCAGGTTGACTACATAATGTCAAACTACATTTGTCTCTGTCCTAAGGAGCATGTGCCTCTATCACTGGGTGCTCCCTCTGTCCTCCTCATCCCTGTCATGTCTCATGGATGATGTCCCTCCTGGTCCTGGCTATGGTGGTCTCATAGGTCCACTCACCCCTATGCTGCTCAATGACCTCTGAGAGCGTGCTCTGCTCTTTGTCCTTGATCGTGCCCGATATGAAGATGCTCTCTGCTCTGGTGGAACTGCACTCTCATATAGTGTCCTCCAATGGTGTATCTCCTATCCGGTCTCTACCAACATCTGTGCCATCTCCCGTGCACTGGCGTCCCTAATCAACCCAATATACTTAGTGACTCTCTGTTCTTCTTGTTGTGCCTGAGCTATCATTGTATCTCAAGCCGCTATAAGTCTGGCTATCTCCACTCTGAACTGATCCTACTCCATCCTCAAGATGGCATTCTATCTCTCTAATGTCACAATGTGATCATGCTGACTCGCTATGGTAGCCCTAAACATCTCCATCTCCTCTATCCTAGCTACCTCTGACTCTATGGGTATATCCTGCAATGACTCTTGATCGGCTGCACCTGGCTCATAATCATCATCCCCATCCTCATCTCCATCCTTGTCATCCCCCTCATCCTCATCCCCACCCTCATCCTCTTCGTCCTCATCATCTCCCTCCTCCTCTCCTGCGAGTGGGAAGTCCTCCTATCTCCTCGGTACCGGAATATCAGGATTTGTCAATGGCACTGGCCATCGTCATGCAAACCATCATTCATACTCCTCTGTCATCCCGGTGTCCACCATATCTGATCTCCAATCCCACTATCTCTACTATAGCTGTGTGAAGTCAACATATGCTATGTGTGGCTGAATCATACTCCCCCACTGACTCGTCTCTCTTTAAGATCGGGCAAAGTGTGCATTCCTCCTAGGTACATCCTGTCTCTCTCCAAACTGTTGGCTGACTCTCTCTAGCAGGTACATCTCAATCACTCTCTAGTGATTGACTGGTCGCCCAATCAGGTACCTCTCCTGTCCACAATACGGTAGCTCATCACTATCATCTGACCATCCAGGGCAATCACGATATGGCCTCCATGTGAACTCTCTCAGTCTGTCTAGCTCGTGTCGCCAATACAATATGTATCCAAACAGACCTTGTCTCAGTGCTCCCCCATAGCAATACACATATGGTCGGTGTGGTAATACTTGTCTCTCTGCAATCGATTGACATATGGCTATGTGCTCAAATGCCCATACCTATAACAATGTGACTCCACAGCTCAAAGTTTGCACTCCCTGATATGCTATTTGATGCAACTGAAAATATAGCATAGCCAGTACACATGGTCCCCATGCATACACTGTCCCCTCTGTCGCCATCTGCTCTAGCACTCCTCCCCATCCAATCGGGAATCCATGTCCTTGTCTGTCCCCTACTAGTAGGCATGCTATCACTACTGCTATCACCACATATCATCGATCATACTCTGATGACATAGTCTCCCAGCCGATCTCCCTCTCTATGATATCCAGATCATCTACGTCACACTCAAATAATCTACACAAAGCATCTCTCCCTGTCACTGGGTCATACTCTACCATCTCTCCATGAATCGGAATGAGGAGGATACGCCATACATCCTTTAGTGTCATCATCGCCTCTCGAGTCACCAAATGGAATGAGGAGGTCTCTAAATGCCATCGCTCTGCTAATGCAGTAAGCAATCCTGTGTTTTCCCTAATCTTGGGCATGAATGTGATATAGTATATCCCAAGTCTTGCTAATGTATCTCTGTCTGTGCTCCTAAGTCTATGTCGTAACATGAAGCAGTCTGGTCGATTCTCCCACATGATCAATGGATACTATCGACTCTGCATCACAATTGGGGCACATTTTGTTAGTTTTAGGGTTTTCTCCTACGGGCTGCATTTCCTTGTTTCATGTCCATATCAGGGTGTTTTTCATCTATTTTGACCTATCCTATTCTTATCCCCCCTTTTCGGATCATTTGCATGTTGTTTTTGACCAAAATTGAGTTCTTAGGGCACAACTGCACTTGTGTTCTGCATCCTACACCTGTGTAGCATAACCTGCACCTGTGTACCCTTACACAAGTGTAGAAGACCATACACAACCACAAAATTTGCCCTACACAAGCGTAGGAGTCAGTTTCTGCATTCCCTGTGGGCCTTGCAATGTCCTGCAAGCGTTCAAAATTCATAAAATTGAAAACATGGGTTTTTGAGATACATACCACTGCTCTCGCATCATCCGGTCATCTGTATGTGCGTACACATTCTCTGAGGTTATCTGCCATTGGAATGTTTGCCATCTCTCTGCAAATGTCCTTTTCCAGAGCAACAAATCCTCCACTTTGGCTAGTGCAAATGAGCTCTTTTCACTCTCTTTGTCTCATTTATAGATCTTTGTTAGTGCATAGATGGACATGCACTCTCCCCATCTTATGCTGGTCGCGGTCTTTTGCATCTTTAATTGCTTGTCCTTTCTGCATCCGATCCCCAATTTTTAGTCTGTTTGCTCCTATCATATTCTATCACTATTATCGATCAATTGGCCTCTTTTCTGCATGTTGCCGGTCAATTCCTCGAGGGGGCATGCATATGTCATTGTCAACGTTTGGGGAATTTTCATTATTGTTCTTTGAAACAACGCTTAAAATCGCATTGTCTCAAAGAGGGGCAAAATGTAGACACCTAAAAATGGTCAACGCTTGCGGAATCGTACTTCAACATTGGTGCATTGCCTTATTTTAGGTTTTTGTGTCGCATTAACATTTCTCCTACGATTCGCACTTGGTCTTTATCATTTGCGAGCATCAAGTCCTTCTTCTGCATTCCTCATTTGTCTCGCTTTCGAATTTCATCTTGTCGATAACAATATTTGTCATGATTTCGGTCAATCTTATCCTGTTGCATCTATGTGTGTATTCATTTGTCATCATTTTGGACATCGTCAATCCTAATTAGGGTTTTGTCCTCTTATCAATCTTGTTATCATGCAATCGATTTGTCATTGATCCTTGTCCTTTGATCAATTTGTCATCAATCTTGTCATCTTGCGATCGATTTGTCATCGATCGTGGTCATTTTCAATCTTATCATTTTGCAATCTATTTTGTCATCGATCTTTGTCCTTGTCAATTTTGTCATTTTTGCAATCAATTTGTCATCAATCATCGTCTTTCTCAATTGTGTCAATTTGGATCAATTAGTCATTGTTCCTCGTCAATTGGCGCATTTATTAATCAAATCATTTGTCAGTATTGGTCTTTTGTCAATTCGGAATCATGATCAAATCGAATCAACATCAAGACCTAATTGTCATTCTTGTATTTTCTAATTCATCTTCTAGGGTTTCTTGATTTATTCATTTAACCTTGTTTGTCCTTTCTCCCTCTAGGTTAAATAGTTTATTTATCCTAAGTCTTCTTGTCACAATTAAATGTTTATTTAATTGGCTAACTAATTATTCCTCTTTTTGTGAATTAATTAATAAATGACAAATTATTAATTGATTTACCTAATTTTTCATCAATTTCTAAATTCCCTCTTTGTGAATTAATTAATAAATGAAAATTTATTAATTAATTCACTAAATTCCTAATTTCCTCATTTTCTAATTTTCCTAATTTCTAATTCAATTTCCTCCTATTTTTCTCCTAATTTTATGGGAATGACATTTCAATTTGTCATAATTTGTCATAATTGACAATCAATCAATTTTGACATAGAAAGTTGTCATAATTTTGTCATGAATTATCAATCAATCAATTTTGCATAGAAAGTGCAAATTTGTCATAATTTGTCATAATTGACATTTTTCATTTGCAGTTTCCATTTGAATCTCTTCATGCTAATTTGATCTTTTCTCCAATTTGTCTATAAATTGGATGAATTTCTTCAATCCCATCTAATCACTTTGTCGAATCAATCACGCTTCGAGTATTCTTGCACTACAATCTTGTCTACTTGCTTTCATCTCATGTGTATGCACTTATAGGTGAGATCCACAACAAAGCTATTTGAAGGAGAAAGAAGGACAATGGAGCCACATGAAGGAGACATTCAGATCTGCATTTGGTTTGCTTAGTTTTTAATCTTGAATGTTTTGCTTTCATGTCTCTATTGGATGTAATTAGGATTGATCATTGCATTTGAGCTTTTGTGATTGACCTATGACTAATAATTGATTTGCTTTGATGATTTTCGATTTCCTAGCTACACCAACAATCGCCCCCTTTGGCATTGATGGCAACACTTCAAAGTCTGACTTATGAGTTGCATGTACTTTCTTCATTTCTATTCCCAGTCATTACTTTTGCTATGAGTAATGAATATCTCCCCCTAACACTTGTAATACTCTGTTTTAGCAACTTCAGCTCAATCACTACTTACCGATGCTCAAACACTATAATTATATCTCCCCCTTTGACAACAATGCCAAAGATGCATTTCAGTACACTTACAAGACTGCTCCCCCTAACCAGAGTAGTCCACACTTATCAGTCTAGTCTTGGAGATTTTCTTTTTAAAGAAATCATACCAGATTGATATAGAGCTCTTTTTACTTACTTTACTGTGGGTAGGGGCATCACCCCTAACTTACCTCTGAGATATTCAAAGGTATACTTTTGTAGTGGTTTGGTGAAGATATCAGCCACCTGCTCTTTGTTGGTATATACTCCAACATCACTTTCTTTTCTTGAACTTGTTCCCATAGGTAGTGATATTTGATAGCTATATGTTTTGTCTTGGAATACATCACTAGATTCTTGGAATGTCAATGGCACTGGCGTTGTCACAATGAATCACTACCGGTCCAATCACCCTTTCCTTTATACCTTCCAATAATTGCTTGATCCAAACTATCTGTGTGCAGTTGATTGCAACAACTACATATTCAGCCTCAACTATGGATTGAGATATGCAATTTTGTTTCTTGCTTGACCAAAACACAATCCTATCTCCAAGAAAGAATGCACCTCCACTAGTGATCTTTCTGTCATCAATGTTCCTGCCCAATCTAAATCAGTGAAGACACTTAAGCTAAAGTCTCAATTATGTGGATACCAAAGACCATACTCAGCAGTCCCCTTTAGGTATCTAAATATTCTCTTGACTACCACCATATGACTCTCTTTTGGATTTGCAGAAAATCAAGAAACCAAGGCAACATCTTGTGCTATGTCCGGTCTATTGTGTACTGCATATTGCAACTTACCGATCATGGACCAGTAAAGTGTCTCATCCACTTCATGAGCCTCATCATATTTACAGAGCTTGGAACCTATAACCATTGGAGTTCCAATAGGTTTGAAATATTCCATTCCAAAAGTTTTTAGAATTTCCCTTATTTACTTGGTCTGGCTGATGAATATGCCATTCTTTAGCTATGAGACTTGCAGGCCGATGAATTTTTTTATCTCACCGATCATGGACATCTTAAATTCTTCCTTCATTTGTTCTGCAAAACCTCTGCTCATCTCATCATCTCCTCCAAAGATGATATCATCTACAAAGATTTCAATAATTAGATATTTTCTTTCTTCTCTGGTCTTCAGATATAGGTTACTGTTATCACTCATTCTCTTGAACCCTATGCTTAATAGATATGAGTGCACCCTCTCATACCAAGATTTCAGTGCTTCTTTTAGTCCATAAAGAGTCTTCTGCAACCTCCATACCATATTTCTTCCATCTTCTAATGTAGACCCTTTTGGTTGCTCTATGTATACTTCTTCCTCTACCACACTGTTCAAGAATGTCAATTTGACATCCATTTCTTAAAGTTTGAAATTTTTGTAAGAAACATAGGCCAACAAAATTTTGACCCCTTCCGCCCTGGCCACTAGTGTGAAGGTCTCTTCATAGTCCAAACCTTCTTCCTGGGCATATCCTTTGCAGACTAGTCTTTCTTTGTTTCTTATCACTTTACCAGTTTCATCCATTTTTTTTCTAAACACCCATTTAGTGCCTATAACATTTTTATTTTCTAGGTTAGGCACTAGAGTCCACGTTTCATTTTTCTCAATCTGCTGAAGTTCTTCTTCCATGGCTTTGATCCAGTCGTCATCTCTTAGAGCCTCCTTTTCTATTTTGGGCTCAATTATGGAGAGCAGATAGGCATTCTCTCTTGCTCTTATTTTGGTTAGTAATCCTACATATTTTTCACCAATGATATTTTCAGCAGAGTGATTGTTTCTAACATACTTTGCTAATACCGATTCATTTCTTGGAGCTTCTTCTATCAGTTGTGCAGGTTCTACTTCACAAGCTTCTTCATTTGCCACTTCAACATGATCCTCTTCAGCCGGGTCCAATGGTACACTGTACTCGAACCCTTTATAGTCCTCTGGTTCACTCTTGGGCGTGTGCACAAAGATGGTGGTCAGAAAAGTGGACACCACCCAAAAAAAACTTGGAAAAATAGGCAGCGCTTACGCAGTTTTAAAATTTCAAATTCCTGCATACGCACTTAGGTTTGTTCTTCCCGAGCCTAGAAAAGGTAGCGCGTACGTGCTAAGCTTATGAGCACATACACGCTACGCCTAGGAAAATTAGCACGTACGCATTACACCTAGGAAAATTAGCCCATATGCACTGCTTATAGGAAAATTAGCGCATACGCACTAATAATCCTAGTAAAACCGCGTATGCGGTGCCTGATGAATTTAAAAAAAAAAAAAAACTGGGTCCTCATTTACCCTAAAAGTGCATTTTTTACTTTCTTTTTTCCCATTTTTTAAGCTAAACCGTGAATGGGGTGCGAAATTTGTCCTCAGGCTATGGATCAAGGTTAGTTTTTGTTTTTTTTTGTCTTTCTTTCTGGTTTATGCAATTTGTTTTACATTTTGAATTTAATTTCATTAATTTTGATTAGGTTTTTTTATTTTTTGTTTCAAAAACTAGATTCTTCTAATCTAGAACAAGAACAACCAAATGCACCTCCTAAAAACCCATAAGAACAACCAAATGCACCTCCTGATAACACACCAGAACAACCCCCAATTCCTCCTTTTGACCGCACAGCCAAAACATAGGAAGAATTAATTAATTAGTTAGGGCAAAATACATCCAAAATCAATAGACTGATTGTAAAATTGAAAACTTCTAAACTTGACCATCATCAATCCCTCGCCACTAGCCTAGAAACATTAGCTAGTGGTGCCATAGTTGTTTCCACTGAAATTACCAAATGGGGAAGCTTTAGGGATAGGTGTCGTCAATTCTATGCCAATGGGCTATCATACGATGGAGTTAAAAACAAAAATATTTGTAAACAACAAATATGTTCCCTTTTTGTTGACCCCAAAACTGGTCAGTCAGTACCTCCTAATGCAAAGAGGTTTCCCATACATTGGTGTACCAATGTCCAGATGAAGAATCTTTTTTGGCAAAGGTGGTGGATGGTCTTTGAGGACTCACCTTGTAATAATTATGAGATGCCATTATATTTTTTGAGAAAAATATATTGTGAGTTTGTGCTCACTGTGTGCCCTAATTATTTTGACATGAGAGAGTTTCATGGTAGAGGTGGTGGCTCTGCCCAAGATAGACTTGGAGCCCATAGGCGATTAGCCGCAGAGAGTCGCTACCCCCTAGCACCCAAACCCAAGGTACATCAGGCTGTCCCATTAGAGCTGAAAGAGTTGATGGAGCTATAGACTCTTCAGATGGCCATAACATTGACTAAAGCCATCATCCAGCATGGGACATCATTAGCACACCCTATTGTATTGGATGATGAGCTGTTAGAGGGTGACAGAGAGCCCACCGAGCATATGTATGTCAGTTGCTCGAGGATATGCTCGAGGATACATGATGCAGTCGATGCAGATGGATACTCATATCATCTATGCATGATTTGCGGTTGTAGATGTCAGGCTCACATGGTTGAGGATGTCACGCTGACAGATGAGTTGATGGACATGGTGTTTTCCCACGAGCCACAGAAACAGGTGTGTTGATTTGAATTCATAACATTTTATTTATCAGTCACTTTAATTTTGTAATTACATAAATGAATTTGCATTTATACATCGATTTAAATTGAGACAAATAATATGCATTTCAGGATGCAGCAGCGATATCCCATACACCTCCCCCAGTTACCACAGCTGCAACTTCGATGCCTGAGGTATAAATTTTGTAACATGTTAAAATAGAATAGTACACTTTGAATTCAAAAAATACAAGATATACTATCTTTAATGCTTGGTCCAATTTCTAGTTTGTAGGTGTTGACAGGGGACGAAATGTCCCAGATTGATGACATCACGCTGTCGGCGATCGATTTTGGCCTACAAGGCTATACGGTATCATATTTTGTACAACTCTTTTTATGTATTGTTTTGATGGAATATGCAAGTCATTTCATTTTATATTTTTAAAATTATGTTTAATTTATTATCTGTACTAATATCTCATGTTAATTTTCTATTTTTAGGGCACCCCCTCCGCATCTAGGGCTCATCCAAAGAAAAAGAATATCTCGAAGATGCCAAAACATGTGAAGAAGGTAATTGAACACATTTCTAGTTGTACAATTGTTTGAAAATGTTGAAATCAAGTATTAGTAAGGGTTTGTAGATTGATTAGTGTTTTTTATCTATTTTACATGTACAGTGGCCATTGAGCTTTGTGGATATGTTGAATGCACTTGATTCTCCCATGAATCAAGAGACGGCGGAGGTATGCATCTCTACTTTATTTTCTTGATTTCATGATTATATGCACGCGTACATGTGAACTTGTGATATATTATAATCTTATATTTTTTTCATATAGAAAATACCCATACCTATTTCGTCAATGGCGAACCCTCCTCCTTGCCCTAGAGAAGCATATCAGGATCCGGTACACTTTTGTTTGATATGTAAAATTAATTTTTTTCAACCTTCAATACTTATCATTATATTAATTGGATTTAATCTTTGTACATTTTTTGTATAGGTAATAGTGACCGTTTCTACATCGATGGTGAGCCATCCTCAGTCCAATGGAGAAGCATCTGAGGCACAGGTACGTCATTGTTCTCTATATTATAGCTTTTAAGTGTTTTTGATATATTTATGTTAGTACATTGTATTAATTGTACATTTAATCTATAATAGACTCCTTCGCGGTACGGCCATAACGTGGATCCATTTAAGTATGTCTTCAAGAAAACTCCTAAGAGTGACAAGGAGAGGAGAGTGAAGACATTAGCTCTTGGATCAGCCGATGAGGTAATCTACATTTCAATTGCAAAGGAATTAAAGTTAAATGCATAGTTATGATGTCAATTGTGAACTATTTTCTACAAAAGAATTTTAACTTGGCTTTTGAATTGTGGTTTTGCAGCCATCTACAAAGCCGCGTACTGCATCGAAGAGGCTTGATTTTGATGATCCACCAGAAGTTTAGGATCATATAGTGTTAGTTTTAGTCATAGAATGACCAATACATGTAGATATATTCTACATTTTTATTGTACATATCGATTTGGACATGGCATATGCCACATTTTTGTAATACTTGTATTGACTTGGCAGACATGCCTTTTTTTATATATATAAATATCGATATTCAATCCAATAAATGTGTAATGAGTTCATTATTTTGTAATCATTGTATTTTGTGGTTGTCCTTTTATAAATTTAAATGAATATTTGTATATGTAATCAACAATATGAATATAAACCAAAAAAATATATGATATAAAGCATTGCAATCGTGGAATATGATTTGATAAAATTTCTAAAATGTTGAATTAACCATACAAAACTCCTTGTATTCAGTTCATTATTATGTATTCATTGTATTTGGTGGCTGCCCTTTTATAAATTTAAATGAATATTTGCATATGTAATTAACAATATGAATATAAACAACAATGTGTTTGGTGCGAGAGCACACTCATGCTCGCAATGGTCAAATTTTACTCCTCGTGTGCACAAACCAATGTCACGAGCACATCCCGGTGGGCATTTTTATGCTACGCATGCCCCTATCATGCATCCAAAGTACCAAAACGTCGAGAGTCATACCCTACTGATGAGATCTCTCAAGTGCCCTGAGTCCAAAAAATTGTCAAAATTTGACGGACTGTTTCTTCCAATCCATGACACATATGGTCAATTTGTTTGATCCCATGGGGTTGCATGAGGCTCGTCTACAATGGCCTATCTTGGTTTTGGATGAATCAAAGCCATTTTCAATTAGTAGCATTTTTTCGCCTGCTCAAAAAACCATCAGTTGCTTGCAAGGAAAAGTTGCAAGATTGGCTAGAATTGATTACGTTCCTCGTGTGCACAAACTGACATCATGAGTGTGTCTAGGTGGGCATGTTTACACTAGGCATTCCCCTGTCATGCATCCCAAAGCACCAGAACGTCGAGAGTCATACCCTACCAGTGAGATCTCTCAAGTGTCCTGAGTCCAAAAAATTGTCAAAATTTGACGGACTGTTTCTTCCAATCCACAACTCATACAGTCCATTTGTTTGATCCCGTGGGGTCACATGAGGCTCCTCTACAATGGCCGATCTTGGTTTTTAACGACTTGAAGCCATTTTCAATTAGTAGCATTTTTTCACCTGCTCAAAAAACCGTCAGTTTCTTGCAAGGAAAAGTTGCAAGATTAGCTAGAATTGATTATGTTCCTCGTGTACACAAACTGACATTGTGAGTACATCCGGGTGGGAATGTTTATGCTAGGTATGCCCCTTTCATGCATCCCAAAGTACCAGAACATCGAGAGTCATACCCTACCGGTGAGATCTCTCAAGTGCCATGAGTCCAGAAAATTGTCAAAATTTGATGGACTATTTCTTCCAATCCACGACACATACGGTCAATCTGTTTGATCTCATGGGGTCACATGAGGCTCTTCTACAATGGCCTATCTTATTTTTTGACGACTCGAAGCCATTTTCAACTAGTAGCATTTTTTCGCCTCCTCAAAAAACTGTCAGTTGCTTGCAAGGAAAGGTTGCAAGATTGGCTAGAATTGGTTCTATTTCTCGTGTGCACAAACTGACATTGCGCATGCATCCAGGTGGGCATGTTTATGCTAGGAATGCCCCTGTCATGCATCCCAAAGCACCAGAACGTCGAGAGTCATACCCTACCGGTGAGATCTCTCAAGTGCCCTGAGTCCAAAAAATTATCAAAATTTGACGGACTGTTTCTTCCAATCCATGACACATACGGTCAATCTGTTTGATCTTGTGATGTTGTGTGAGGCTCATCTACAATGGCCTATCTCAATTTTTGATGACTCGGAGCCATATTCAATTAGTAGCATTTTTTTGCCTGCTCAAAAAACTGTCAGTTGCTTGCAAGGAAAAGTTGCAAGATTGGCTAGAATTAATTATGTTCCTCGTGTACACAAACCGACATCGCAAGTGCATCTAGGTGGGCATGTTTACACTAGGCATGCCCCTTTTGTTCATCCCAAATCACCATAACATCGAGAGTCATACCCTACCGGTGAGATCTCTCAAGTGCCCTGAGTCCAAAAAATTATCAAAATTTGACGGACTGTTTCTTTCAATCCACGACACATACGGTCGATCTGTTTGATCCCGTGGGGTTACATGAGGCTCCTCTACAATGGCCTATCTTAGTTTTCAACGACTTGAAGCCATTTTCAATTAGTAGCATTTTTTTGCTTGCTCAAAAAACCGTCAGTCGCTTGCAAGGAAAAGTTGCAAGATTAGCTAGAATTGATTATGTTCCTCCTGTGCACAAACCGACATCGCGAGCGCGTCCAGGTGGGAATGTTTATGCTATTCATGCCCCTATCATGCATCCCAAAGTACTAGAACATCTAGAGTCATACCCTACCGACGCAATGTAGAAGTTGCTTGACAACTTTTTTCACAATTTTTTTGACAACAATGACAATTTTTGCTCAAATTGTATCTAGTCTCAATCTATCACCCCTATGACCCGATAATGACTTAAATAATTATCCATGATTATACAAGAATCAAGAATGCTCATGATTGACCAGGGACACATCACATATACTCAAAACATAGTCACAAAACATTGTCACATATTATTCAAATCAGCTCTTGGTTATTTGATTATACAAAAAATTGTCTTACAAATAATCTCATGGGCTTTTATACAAAATTTGGCATTACAATATATGTGATTCATCTCATCGCCATGTTAATATACAAATCATCTCATGGGCTTTTATACAAAATTTGGCATTACAATATGTGCGATTTAGCTCATCGCCATTTTAATATACAAAATTTGGCATGTACATATGTACAAATCAGCTCATTGCCACTTAAATATATAAAATTATGCCCCTACACATGTAAAAATCATCTCATGGGCATTTATATATACAAAAAATGAATATATAACAATTCATCGATGATTTATACAAAATTCTCAAAATCATTCTACTCTAAACCGTAGAATCAATCAAGTGAGCCTTCAGGATCAGCTCTAACCCGTATTGTATCAAGTATTGCCTCATGGTCAGATTCACAAACTTTCCATAAAATCTTGTTATGAGGTCTGCCACGATACTTCATCAAATGAATATTTGTTGCAACAACAAGGTTAGAGAAATGAAGAATATGTCTGTGTGTTTCAAAGTCCTCGAACAACCAAACATCAGAATTCTTGATAGGGTATTTCTAAAGCCATGTTCCTGTCATGACAACAGAACCTATTGGATACTCAATACCCTCTTCGTCAATGATTGTGGTTGTCAATTTTCTTTTAGGCTCAACACAACGATACAAATAGTAATCTGTTCCTTCTTCATTGTTCTCTTCTGCAACAACTACATACACATGACTTGCATTTTATAAAGTGTTAATTAATACCAAAAATAAAGTATGATGTACAACAAAATGCACCAAAAAGAATACTTGTAAAAAAATTAACTCAAAAAATCACCTGAATCCACTAGGTCAGATACATGGTCAAAATCCACTGATGTCTCCATCTGGCTCAACTGTAGTGCTTTGGGAATTTGATATGAATCAATGGGAACCAACGATCTACAAGACCATTTTTCAACCCCACTCTTCTAATTTACATTCTTCCCACAAACAACACATGCATGAAGAGCAAAAACATACCATCTGTCTCGTATAAATTACTAGTGAACTTGAATTTGAACACATAAATGAGTGCATGTCACTCGATCCTACAACTGTACAACAATCTAGATAGTTTTCAATGTTAGATTCAGTAATCAACCAAAAATATCTACGAACCAATGACGTACCTGGATTACCTGGACCCATCGTAGACTTACATCATCACACAATTGTTTCTGCATCTACCAACTTAGCACCACCTTCGTACTTCAATTCTTCCCTGGCTAGGGCTCTTTTCACACATGCTCCTGCACCATCGTGCTCTCCCTTACCATGTCCAACCTCAGTGAAATTCCAAAAATGTTGTACACCGCTTGTCACATGCATCCTTGTCAGCCAATAAAACATCCTTGCATTCTTGAATTGTGTAGTGCAATTATCTGACCATATTAAGTGTCGGTTGTATCATATGTTCCTTTCCCTTAAACTATCATAGAAAACTTTAAACCATCCTTGTACAAATTATGATGAATGAGTACGATCATCACTTATGTAGAAGTGATACTCTCTTACAACCTTTCTATCCTCCTCTATGCTATCATCTGCATGCATGAATGCTATGTGTACAAAAATAGAAACTTGTGTAGAGTGATAATACATGGATTGCACTTCATTTTGAGGTTGTAGAGTATAATTTTCAGCAAAATCAACGATAGAGACAATGGTGCCAAGAGGAAATGTGTCCTTACACAACTTGAATTGCTCATCTAACCATCGAGCTCTATGTGTATGCATTATGTACTCATAAACTAGTCTCTCTTGAAACATTTTCATAAATTGAGCTACACATATATCATTTTTCACTAGCTCACATTTCTCAAATCTTTTCCATCTTTAACTCCATATGTGACTGTCTTGTATTTTCCAAAAGAAACTAGTTTCGTACCAATTTCATGTGTGCTCTCCAAATGTATGCATCTTGGTAAACGTTGCAAACCACCACATATAGCACAAGAACCTTCCAAACAAGGCATCTTATAATAAATGCAACCATCATGTCTATTACATAACACACTTGAAATAAATTCTCTTGCCGACTTAGGAGGTGCTTGTATATTACATTCCTGCAAAACATCGTTAGTGTGCAAAGTAGAACAAATATGATGAAAAATATCATAATTCATGGAAAATTCAATATGCATCCTACAACAACACATGGTGCGTACATGATTAATCTTAATATAAAAAGGTTTTGCCATTTCAAAAAATCTTTGAGAAATTTTTATTTGAGGAAACTTTTGAAGGAATCTTTCATAAAATTTAGTTTGAGTCATATCCAAATAGTGTTTCGCATGTGGCTCATGATTTTTAGACCCAATTCACCTTCTAACAACATCTCTTTGGTTGGGTGATACTCTTGTGTCGTCATGCCAAAAAAAAATTGATTTAATGTTTTTAGTGCATCTACAACAACCTTGTCTTTGCATGGTAGTCTACCTAGGAATGCCCAAAGAGAATTATTGATAGGTTCCTCTATTTGTTCTCACCTCTTTAATGCTTTACTTAATGTTGTTCTACTAACGTTCAATGAATTACTTGTTTTGCTTATCAAACGATCTTTTTTTATTTTCTTGCTCATTATGGTTGATGTAATGCCACGTCGAGTAGCATTAGAATCTTTACTACGTGCTTTTGAACCAATAGATTGATATGCATCAAATAGGTTTCTGACAATAGTTCTTTCACTATTACTTTCAGATGATCTTAGGCCTAGAATTTTCATTGTCTCTCTAAAATTCAAATTTTTAATCATTTGAACAATTAATTGACATCTTGCGGTTTGATTTAAGTTTTTAAAATTGTTTTTGCCATATTCTTTTAACCATTCTCCCACAAGTTCGTTCATTCATTTTATTGGACATTGACTTCAATATATTCTCATCAATGTCAATTAGATACTTTGGTTTCCTACAAATGATTCTAGGAGGTGTTAACATCGGTGCATTATGTACATTAGGTTCAAATGGTAAATTATCAAATGTTTCTTCTTCAATTGCATTAGGTTCAAATAGTAAATTATCAAATGTTTCTTCTTCAATTGCATTAGGTGCATTATATTCATTTGGTAAATCGAATTGAGATGTTGAGGTTGACATACCTTCTTCTCCCATTGTTCTTATGTCACGCAATTTCTTCATACGATGTCTTTGTCTTTCCTTTTGAGCCTCTCATTGTCCCATCGTTCCTCGCTTGTTCTTTCCCATGGTTGAGATCGGTTGACCTAAATAGAATCATATTACATATATATGTAAAGAAAAGTTCAAAAACAAATAAATAACCATAAGTATGCATCTTATCACTATTTTTTGGAATCAAACTATTAAACAATCACAATTGAATCATTTGAAACCATGCAAAAACAAAAAACTAATAAAAACAACAATTCAATCATTTGAAATCATGCAAAAAACAAAAAATTCACTTACTTTTATGTAGACAACAGTGATAG
>NC_081413.1:39024500-39116500 GCF_030272615.1 Cryptomeria japonica | reverse complement strand
TTAGAGTTCATTAGATCTAAGGAGTTTGGTCAAGATATCAAGATTGTGCACAATTGGGGTGACATATTTTTGTATCCAGTCTCTACTGTTTTAGAGTTTATGGTTTTAAGGGAACTCCTTATCTCCTCCCCTACCAAGTCCCTTTGAATATAGGCATTGCTGAAATCTTAAGACAAATCAGAGGCCTACAAGAGACATAATTGACAAATAAAGGAAGGGGAAGAATTTTCCCAACAATTACCTTAGCACATCAGTTTGTAATCACTAAGGGTGGTTGGGTGCATTTTGACAATTTTCTCTAGCCATATAGGTTATCCACTGCAGTTGTGACTTTTGTTGATCCAGAGGACTTCTTCAATGGTATGTTTAGGAAGAAGGTCAGATGTGCAAGTAGGGCTCATCAATTTCACTTTCCTAAAGACTTGATAAGGAATGAGTTTAATTTAGAGGAACAAAAAGTAAAGAAGGAAAAATAAAAAGCATTCCAAAAAACTCTAGACTTTATCCAACATTTTGATAGCAATTATGATCCCTTGGCTAGTTTTAACCCTTTTGAGGAAAAGATTAAGTTTTTGGTGGTTTATTTTGGGGATCTAATGCAGACCTTAAAAGAGAAAAATGAGGTTTTAATGAGAGCTGATCCTAAGAAGGCTAAACTAGTTTTAGCTAAGCCTACTTATGCCAAGGTGGTTCCCCAAAGTGAGTATGTAATGCACAAAAGAGTAGGGTATAGTGTATTAATTCCCAAAAGGGATGAGCCCTCCACCTCAAAGGGAAAAAGGTTGCTAGAAGATGTTTTTGAAATCCAAGACTCTCCAAAAAGGCAAGGGGTAGAGCAAGAAGTCCAAACAAATGAGCCCTTATATTCTCCTTCCCAATCTCCAATTCACATGGGAGATGAGCATGAAGTAGCTGAGCAATTGTTGCAATTAGGAAGTCTTGGAGAAATTGTCCGCACATATGAAGAGATGCAGGAAGGAATGCAAGCAACACCAGCAAGTGCCAAAATGGACATGGCGCTTGAAGAGTTTGCAGGTAAGGAACTAGACTTTGTCATTAAGCAGGCCAGTGATGAGTTTCTGGCAGATAATAATTTTGTTAAAATAGGATCCTTCTTGCAATTTATTTGGAGAAAGAATTAAGAGCAATTCAAAGAAAGGTGTGAGAAAAGAAAGGTGGAATGTCCTTACAAAGATACATCTGTGGTTGAGGCAGATCTAAAAAGGGAAATGTTAGTAGAATTTGAGGCCATTACCCCTGAGCAAGGGAGGAAAATGATTACAGAAGATGGACTTTTAATTCTCCCCAAGTGGGATATAGCTGATGCACTGATTCTTGATGCAATCAGAAAAGAGACAAAGCCTCTAGAAGGAGTTCATTATAGTAATGATCATGCAGCCCTGGTTATGTGGTCATTAAGAAGAAAGGAAAGTAAAAAGAGGAAAGACTCCTAAGAATCTAGCTATTCAGGAGGCATGATTGCTAAGAGGGTGAAGGACACAGGATTGGTAGAGGCTGCTAGTACAACTTTAGAATCTACAAAATTCAGTATGGCAGTGGCTTGAGATAGCTTGTAAAGATAATACAATTGCAAAGTTAAAGAGCCGAATAGGAGGGCAACAACAAAAAGGTGAATCTTCTTATTTGATGATTGCCTCTTCTCCAGCTAGACCTCCACCTACTAGCCCAATCATTGAATTCCCTCTTTCTCCCATGATTCCTGGTTTTCAATCTACTAAGAGTATTCAAGATGAGATGGAAAAGTTAAAGCAGGCTCAGGCCATTTAAACAAATTAAGATGAGGAGAAGATCAGGGGAATAATTTTGAAATTTGTTGATACAGTTGGGGCTTCAATTGTGTACATAAATATGATCAAATTTCTGAACCTTTTGAATTCTTTGAAGGAGTATAAGGCTATTTTGGAGGCAATTTTGGATAAATGGATTGCTAGGGAGGTGGATTTAGAACTTATGTACTTATCCCATGAAGAGACAGGTGTTGATGTCACTTTTAAATCCAATTGTGAGTTGGTAAAGGGTATGTCTAGGTTGGCAGAAGAAAGAGTTAATCTAGAAAGAAAAGCAAATCTATATAGAAAAGAGTATGCTAATCAAAAGTTTGAACTATTTCCTAGGGGTTTTATTGGCACTAACAAGTTGAAAGATAATGAGGTGTGGCTTGGTGAGTTAGGTCATAAATTATCACAACGGATAAATGAAATCATAAATTCAGATGATAGATCTTTGTTCATTCAGATAATTGAGGAGATTGAAAAGATAAAGTCACATTTTGGTTTTTTGGAAAAGGAAGTTAAGAAGTTAAAGAATACATGGAAAAGATTAAATAAGTTGAAGAAGAAAATTGTTAGCTTTTCTTGGCCTAGTGATGACACTTTTATAGAATGGGAAGATAAATATGTGATGAAAGGAGCAGAGGCACAAAAAGAATCAACTGATACTCCAATAGTTGGTGACCTCGAGGCAATTGGAAGTGGTTAGCTATTACAATAGGCATGTCCAGGACTATTAGTTTTGAAGAATCAAAGACACAAGGCATTCAATCTGCAATACATTGAGAAAGTCAATTGGCTTGTTTCCAGTTGGCTACCTTGTCTATTAGGCTATTTCTTCATCTTTGAATAATGTAACCCTTTTAGTGGGGGAATTATGGTTATAACAAAATATTTCTAGGAAATTCCGAAGCTTGTTGCATCCATATATTTATAAATGGACAGCTGGACTACTTAGGAAATTATCACAAGAATTTTGTAGGAAAGCTCTGGAAAAATGTATTTAGGGTTTTTCTGGTGTTTTGGAAAATCATTCTGAATTATGTAGAATTTGATGGAGAATATTAATATACAGAACAAAAAATTTTAAGTCTTGATTCCTATTGTCTTCATGTTTGTTTGAATGGTTACCATTTTGATTAGATGATTTAGGATTGTTTAATTGAATGATTTGCAAAGCAATTTACGAGAATGTGTTTAGGTTGTTCCCTCAAGGAGGGAAATTAGATATACTTAAATCCTTTTTCGTTGGTAATCAATGATTCCTACTTGAATTTGATGACTGGGTTTAGCATATGGTGAGAGTTGATATATGTCAAGCATATACAGATTTGGTTAAATGAATGTAATGCCATGTATGTGAATTTCTTTTGTCAGTTCTTGTCTAATTTTGAATGACTCTGAAGCCCGAATAAGGCACTGGTATATCTTGTTGATGCTCATGACCTTCTTGTTGATCAATGAAAATGAATACAAGTCTTTCATTTATGTCCAGTTATGTTTAAAGTTGTAGGGTTTGCAGAAGTTGGCATTGGTCTTCTGTAAATCTTCAATTGCAAAGAGTGATCTTAAAGGTACACCCGCCTGAGCTAAGTGGAAGCTTAAAGTGTAGAAGGTTTCTATTTAAACCTTGTCAATTATTTTATTTTTGTTTCTATTTCTTGTTGTTCTCCCCATAGGTGACTGAGGTTTGAAATTCTAGTGGAGAAATCAAAGCAATCAAAAATTGAGAACAACAAAAATGGTGACTCTATTGGGGAGAGTCATAGTGTAAATCTATATTGCAGATCAATGCCTTTATTTCCCAAAGTTTGTTCAAATTTGCTTATAACCATGTCCTCATAGTAGGTTTCTTTATCCCTGCATTTTATCTTTTTCTCTTTAAAGATTGTGTTCCCATTCTGTCATCTCCTATGAATTATTTGCCGAGCTTAATAATTTCTTAATTTCCCAATTCGGGTGGTGACTCTGATAAAAAACAACAAGTGTTCTTAACAAAGCATAAGTCATTTTAAGGAAGTGCATATAATGTAGAAAGGGAAAAACATGAGGTCTTACATGAGGAGGAATACTCGAGAGATATTACAAGATGGATTGCTTGAGCAAGCCCAAAAAGGTCAAAAGAGAACAACTACACATGAACTAGTTAATGCTGCATGGATGCAAAAGAGTAATCACACGGGTAAGTCTTCTGAAAGACCCATATATGCAAATTCCAATACTTCTTACCATGAATCTGAGCAAGACATTATGGGTTTTGATATGGGTCTATTTGGCAATAGTGAGGATGTCCAAAGTTTGCATCGTAGAGTCTCTCATACTGGTAATTCTGGAAAAGATAGGATTAGTTCTAATGTTAGGATGGATTATGTACCATGGACTATAGATGGAAATATTAGTTTGATTGATATTGATCAAGCCCATGTGTCAGATTCAGAAGAGATTTTCCCATATCTAGATGAAGTATCCCAAGAAATTGAGGTTCTTAATAGAAGAGTTCATCAGCCGATCTCTTTAAGAACACAAAAGGAAATAAATAAAGAGAATGAAATTAAGGCTAAACTGATTGAGAGAGGCAGGTTGAAGAGTTTAAGATGTGCTTCGAAGAGCAATATGGTGATAAGACAAATGTGATTTTTATACTCAATGAATTTAATAATATCAGGAAGTCTGATAATGAGGCTGTCATAGATTTCAATGCAAGGTTTCAGAAGGTAATGCACAAGATTTTTCAAATAATGAGATTAGATGATAAGTGTGTTTAACTACTTACTATAATGCATTTGACCCCAAAATGGCTTACATCCTTAGGGATAAATACCCACATAGTTTAAGGGATGCTTTTAGAATTGCTATAAATGTAGAAAGTAATAGGAAAGAATCAAGAAAGGTGGGAAGGAGGATTGATGGTAGACTGTGGCAAGAGTGAAAGCCACAACCAAATAAAGTTTCTAAGGAAGAGGATAAAATTGAGAAGCTTATGACTGCCATGAAAGATCTTATAGCCAAGGTGAGTAAAAATGACAAACCTCATTACAATTGGTAAGACAGGCCTCCTAGGCTACATGACATGCCATATAACACCACTTGGAAGGATGGTAAACCTATGCAAGATAAGCCAAAAAACACACATAATCAAGATACACTTGATCCCTTGAAAGGTGGGAATGTGCATAATATGTAAAACATTCCTTGGTGTACAACATGTGATGGGCCACATTATCCTTACTAGTGTGTCATGGCTCAAGCATTAAATGAATCTGTGAGGGGTGATAGTGAATTGAGATATCAGAATGAGGATAGGCCTGCTATCAATATGTTTGAAACTATTGTTGAAAGTGACGATGAGTCTTCACAAAGTGAAGCAAGTGGGTATGATACATTGAGTCACAATGAAGGCTATCATGGGCAGCTAACAATTGACTAGCACCTCACTTTGAATGTGGTAACAATTGAGGATGAAGAAGTCCATCTCCGAAGGCCTAGTGAAGAAGAAGTCAAAAATCTCACTAGAGCTTCTATATCTAAAGCCAAATATAACTGCAATTTGAGAAGCAACAAAAAGGATGGGGATCAAGGTGAGCCTAATTCTATGTTTATGAAAGAAGTTTCTCAGAAAAAGATGGAAAGAAATAACACTTTACCCCAAGATGACCATGCAAAAGGGGACCAATCCAAAGATTTGGGAAAGAATGCAGAGAACTGTACTACTGGCACTTCACTAGGGACTGCTGCAGCTAAAAAGGTGAGCCAGTCAAAAACAGAAAAGGTTAAAACCCATACCGAGTCAATGGTTAGCTCCACATTTGATATGACTCAGGCTTTGACCCAAATGAAAGTTACAATGCCATTGGTAGAACTATTGAAAATAAAGGAGCATAGAGAAGCAACTCTTTCTTTATTTTCTAGTATATCAGATAACAATGCATCTTTACTTAAGGGTACTGAGGAGGATAAGAAAGATCAAGGGCAACAAATCCCATAAATTTATGTGGGAACTACATTTACTTAAGAACCTTCCCCGGTTGATCCTTTTTATGTAGCTTTGTTAGTAAACAATAGGCTAATAAAATTGCATGATTGATTCATGAGCTGCTGCAAATGTGATGTCATATGGTGTCATGAAGGAATTGGGACTGTCAGTAAGTACTTTGTATGGGAAATTCTATACCATGGACAATAGAGAAATACTTGTGGTAGGTACAATGAAGGATGTAGAGGTAAAAATAGCAGCATTCCCTAAAGCTACCTACAAGATGGATGTCATAGTGACTGACACAAAACCTCATTATGGTATGTTGTTATCCCGACAATGGGCTACAACACTTGGGGGAAATTTTCAATTAGATCTTTCATATGCAACCATCCCAGTGAATGGAAATCAGGTTAAGTTGTACAAGGAACCATGTGCCCCAAAGGTTATTGAGAAAGTAGATCCTAACATACTCAATTGCATGATTGATGTAGACCTTGCTATTTTTAGAGTGGAACCCATTTAGCCTCAATTAAAAAATACTGATCCCATTGTTAATGAATTGAAATCTCAACAGGAAGGCTTGTGGTGCATGTACTTTGATGGAGCTTTCTCTAAAGAAGGGTCTCTGAAGCAGGAGTATTGTTTGTTTCCCCATCAAATATTACTTTCAAATACTCTTTTCTACTGGCTTTTCAGTGTACAAATAACATAGTTGAATATGAGGCCTTATTATTGGGGCTACAAATTTCTAAGAAGCATGGAATTCAGTTATTAAGAGTCTTTGGGAATTCAGAGTTAGTAGTATCCCAAAAAAGGTCCAGATATGCATCAAAAAATGATCGATTGAAAAGATATAAACATGTTGTGTGGGATGTAATTGAGCATTTTAATGCATTTTTTTTGATTGGATTGAAATATCAAAGAACATGATGGCAGATTTTTTGGCCAATGTTGTATTAAAAAATCAGGATGTGACATTAAGTGGTGTATCAATAGTTGAAGTAAAAGCTAGACCTGTTATCCCAAATAATGTGTATAATTGGTAGGTGTTTGAAGATGATGATGATATACCCAAGTTTGTACAATGCATTGATGAGTATGAAGGACAAAAAATTGATTGTAATGCATTGGTGGAAGTAGTAGATAGCCAAGAAACAATTTTTGGAAATGACATGGTTCAGTTAGAAACTAATGAGATACCTAAAGGATTGGTAGAATTAGAGGGTATGTTTAGTTATAATGATGGTCATTTGCACTAAATGTTATCTACTAAATTGGAAGAATTGGAAGAGGTAAATTTAGGCACAGAATCATCCCCTAAGTTGGTATATATCGGGAATAATTTGTCTCCCCATATCAAGACTAACCTTATTAATCTGTTAAGAAAGTATAAACATGTTTTTGCTTGGTCCTATGAGGATTTAAAGGTATATAGACAAGACTTATTTCAGCGTGAAGTACCTCTACATCCTCATGCTAAGCCTTTTAGACAAAAGAAAAGACCTATTAACCCCCTTTTATAAACCAAAATGCAGCAAGAATTGACTAAGTTAAGAGAAGGAGGAATTATAAAGCCCACAAGGAATTCTTCATGGGTATCCAATTTAGTTCATGTTAGAAAGAAGAATGGTGACATTAGGCTTTGTGTGGATTTCAGGAACTTGAATGTTTCATCTCTTAAGGACAATTACTCATCCCCAAACATGGAGGCAATGTTACAAAGGGTAACTGGATGTGATTTATTGTCAATGATGGATGGGTTCTCAGGTTGTAATCAGGTGTTAGTAAAAGAGTCTAAGCAATTTAAAACTGCTTTTATTACCCCTTGGGGAACTTATGTGTATGTGAGAATGCCATTTGGTCTGAAGAATGCTGGTGCAACATTTCAGAGGGCTATGGATGTAGCTTTTAAAGAATTTATCAATATCATAATGGTTGTTTATCAAGATGAATTAACATGTTTCTCCAAGAAAGCGGATGATTATTGTGGTCATTTGGAAAACCTCTTTTGCAAGGCTTTGGAATTTGGTGTATCATTGAATCCAGAAAAGTGTCACTTTGTTGTGACTGAAGGAAAATTGTTAGGGCATATTGTTTCCAAAGAAGGGGTTAGAATAGACCTAGAAACAATTGAAGCTATCAATAATGTGCCTCAGCCAAAAAATGTTAAAGGGATTCAGTCTTTTTTGAATAAGATAAATTTTGTTAGGAGATTTATAGCTAACTTCACTAAGGTTGTTAAGCCCATTGTCAAGTTACTTAAATAAGATGCAAAGTTCTCCTAGGATAATGAAGTTGCACAAGCTTTTAACAGGATTAAAAGGGCTATCCAAGAAGCACCGGTGTTGAAATCTTTGGATTATAGTAAGCCCTTATCACTCTTCTCTTTTGCTTCATATCACACAGTAGCAACAATTTTACTTCAGCAAGATGAGGAGGGGCATGGACATCCAATTGCCTTTTATAGCAAATCTTTACAGGCTGCTGAGTTGAAATATGAAATTATGGAGAAGTAGGCATATGCTTTAGTCAAGGTTGTTAAAGCATTTAGACCTTATCTTGTGAATGTAAGAATAATTTCTTATGTTCCACATGTAACTGTCAAGGATATTTTGTCTTAATCTGAGGTCACTGGTAAAAGGTGTAGGTGGATAACTAGAATACAAGAGTTTGACTTAGAGATCAAGATCACCAAGCTGGTAAGAGGACTAGGCCTTGTTGTTGATGGTTGAGTCTAATCTAGTTACTGTTGATGTTAATAATGTTGAAATTGAGCAAGTCCTAGTTACTAGTATTGAGTTATAGCCTTGGTATATAGAAATAGTGCATTTTCTAAGGGATGCAACTTTTCCAGAAGAAATGACTCAAAATCAGAAAAGGACATTGAAATTGAAGTCTCAAAAATATGTGCTTATTCAAGGAGACTTATACTAGAAAAATAGAGATGGAGCATTATTGATGTGCCTAGATGATTCCCAGGATAAAAGAATGCTAACAAAGATGCACAATGGAGTGTGTGGAGGTCACTATTCAGTAAGACCACAGCTGGAAAAATAATTAGGGCAAGATACTATTGGCTCACTTTATTCAAGGATGCCCATAAATATGTTCAGAGATGTGATCCTTGCCAGAAGTTTTCCTCTAAATTGAAATATGGAGCTTTACCTCTTAACCCTGTTACAGTGGAAGCCCCTTTTATCCAATGGGTCATTGACTTTATCAGAGAGATAGTTGAAAAATTAGGTAGAGGTCACAGATGGATCATGGTGGCTAAAAATTACTTCACAAAGTGGATTGAGGCCATACCTACTAAAAGGGAAACTAGTAAGATTGTTATTGAGTTTTTGATGGATAATGTAATAAAAATATTTGGAGTGCCTATAAAAATAATAATGGATAATGCCATGTGTTTTAGGTCAAACGAATTTGTAGAATTTTGTGCAAGTTATGGAATCACTATGTCATATTCCTCACCATATCACCCACAAGGCAATGGCTAGGCAAAATCTAGTAACAAGAGTCTCTAGAATATTATTAAAAGGATTCTTGAGCAAAACAAAAGATCTTGGGATCAAAATCTTAAGTTGGCTTTGTGGGCAGACATGATTAATCTTAAGAAGGATATTGGGGTATCTCCATTTGAGTTGGTCTATGGGACACAGACTAGGGTACCTGTAAACAATTTCCTCCCTATGTATAAGTTTTTGCAAGCTAAAGAGTTGGAGTTATCAGAACCTATGGAGGATAGAATGGTTCAAATAGTGCAATTGGAAGAAATCAGAGCAATAGCTCATAAGAGAAATTTAAAAAATCCAACTGCAATCAAAATATCTGTTTGATAAAAGAACTACAAATAGGATGTTCTAGGTTGATGATATGGTCCTTCAATGGAACACTAAAGGACAAGACAAGGGTCAGCACAAAAAAATTGAATCATTGTGGATAGGCCCTTTTATTGTTGTGGATGTTAATGGAAAGGATTCATATTTCTTTAAGAGAATGAATGGTGAAGTACAGGAATTTCCAGTGCATGGACAATTCCTGAAGTATTACTTCTCTTGACTTGTCCATGCACAGTAGTTTTAGGTGATGTATATATTAGGTTTTCTTTCTATTCTTTTGGGTTTTTGTTTTGGTCTACTTTCCAAAGTTTATGAATTCTTGTGTTGGTCTTGCATGCAACCATCCCTAGTCAGAGCTGTTGTTGTCAGTGTTTTAAATAAATTGCGAGTTTTGCCTTCAATCCCTAAAGAGGTCTGTCAAGGTTCAGAATTTGTTTTCTTCTCCAAGGGTTGTAGTTTCAGAAGGTTTAGGGTTTTGCATTTTCAAAATTTTCAGTATGCGAACCTTTCTTTCTTTTTGCTCATTACCTTTTTCCACTTAAGTGGAAGGGTCAGTATGTCGTTAAAGGGGGAGTCCCCTCTTAGGTCTAGGCCTAGGCGAGTTATAATGTTTTAATTTTTTGCTTATTCCTAAGTTTTCACCCCTTTAAATTCCCGAATAAGGTTCTTAAAGATCAAGTAGTTGATTGTTGATCCGATGACTATCATTGATCCGCTATGCGGAAGCGCTCAAATTTTATCCTTCATGGACCAACGACTAGAGGGTGGGAACTCCTCTTAGGTGGCATTCTTAGTGTGTTAATGTGCAGATAAGTTGTTCATGCATCGATAGTTGTCGCTAATCCACTATGCAAAGTTGTCTGAACATTACCCTTCGCAGACCAGCAACAAGCCACTAGCAGCAAAGCGACTACATCGAGTGGTTAAGGCATATGATGTAGTGTTGCTGGTTAAGTGTTTGTGACTTTTAAAAGTTGAGTGAGTTGGATCAAATCTCATTCATGTCGCTAATCCGTTATGTGAAGATGCACAACCTTTAGTCTTCGTGGATCAGCAACTAAGTGGTGGGGCCTGTGAAAAGAAAGCGGTTTTAGTCTGTTAATAGGTTCACATGTTTCGAGAAGATCAAGGGTGGTCTCTATGCCACAAAGAGAAGTTTCCCAAAAGTTAGTCTTCACAGATCAATGACAAGCCACTAGCGACATCGGTTCAAGCCAGCAGTTCATGCAAATGGTTACGGTGGAAATTAAAATGATAGTGGTTAAACTCTTAAAGCTTTTTAAAGATTGGTTAGTTTTGTATCATCTGATGAATGTCGCTAATCCTCTATGTGAAGTTGCATGACCTTTAGCCTTCGCGAATCAGTGACTAAATGGTGGGACCCACTCTAAAATGCATGGATCAAGTAAGTTAAAAGGCATGCTAGTTTTGTATCATCTCACGATCGTCGCTAATCCACTATATGGAGAATCTCAACCGTTAGTCATCATGGATCAGTGACTAATGAAAAAATACTTAGAGAAATTCTCTTCTGATTTGTTCAAGCCAAATTTTTGAATCAATTATGAAGATTAATTGCTGAAGTGTGTCGCTTAATTTATCCTCATAAATGCTTAGTTATCATTATAATTCCTCCATGAGCTATGGTTTTTGAATTATAGAAAGCATTCAAGGAAATGTTGTAGAGGATCAAGTGCGCAGGTCAATTTTCTCAGGCAGTGAGTATGTTTTCTTGCAACTGTGTTTTACAATTACAGACTATTTGATTATTGAGTGCTTGAATTTTTAGAGAGGTTGTTTGAATTAAGATGGCACCGCAAAGGGAATTCAGAGGGAAGGTAGACTATCAAGAAAGAGAAATTTGTGAGGATTTCTTAGAGTAATTATCCCAATCTACCAATAGTGCAGTAAAAATGAAGGAGCTTGTGCCTAAATCTCCCCCCCTGAGAATTGGTGACAATTTGTATGATAAGGGGTATTGGCTGAGAGATGCCCATATAAGAATGGTAGGTTTAAGACTTTTCAAAGTGGGTTTTAGTTAGCAAAGTTCCCCTTCTCCAATGAATTATGTATGGGGAATTAGATGTCGAGAAGGTTGTAGTACCTTGAGTTTTCATGGATGTTGATCTATTGACCTAAATTGCACAAAACTATGATACCACTACTAAGTCTGTAAGGAATGTAAATGGCGGGGTTTTAATTGAAATCACTGATGATGAATTCAGAAGAGTTTTCCGACTCAGTGAGGTTTCAAATTACTTGGAGCCCATTAATTTTGAATTGTTTGAGAAGGTTTATGAGGCACAACGTGATCACCTCAGGAATGGTCCATTGAAAGAATTCTTTGAAAAAATAGGGGGATTGATATTAGTAAGCTCAATCACAATGGAGCCTTTCCCTTTGAATTTATTTACTCTAAGGGCTAAAGGAATGTACTGGTCTTTTTGTCAGATTTTTGGGGAAGATGCACAAACCACCATGCCTACCCACTACATGTTTATGATGGCACTGATTTTGAATCCATCTCTGGTAGTGACCTTTGATTTTGTACCTTACCTTATTGATGTCATTCATGAGGGCCCGATTGGGATAAAAAATGCTAAGGTAGATAGACCTTTTCGGTGGTATTCCCTCATGCACATGTTTTTATTCAAAGGTGCTGAATATTTTGTGAATGAGATGGACATGCTAAAGGTAAAATATGGAGAGGCTATGCCTGTTCATCTATGGAGCACAATTTTGTCTTGGGATAAAGAGGATGTAAGTTATTTGAAGTTTGATAAATGTTTTGCATCTAGGCTTAGAATCCTTCTATGCCGGGAGAACCCTAGTATCCCTAAAGCCCTCTTAGAGTTTATTAGACATAAGGAGTTCGCTGAAGATATCAAGATTGTGCACAATTGGGGTGACATATTTTTGTACCAGTCTCTATAGTTTTTAGAGTTTATGGTTTTAGCGTAACTCCTTATCTCCTCCCCTACCAAGTCCCTTTTAAGATAGGCATTGCTGAAATCTTAAGACAAATCAGAGGCCTGCAAGAAACAGAGTTGACAAATAAAGGAAGGAGAAAAACTTTCCCAACAATTACCTTAGCACATCAGTTTGTAATCACTAAGGGTGGTTGGATACATTTTCACAATTTTCTCAGCCATTATCCACTATAGTTGTGAGGTTTGCTGATCCAGATGACTTCTTCAATGGTATGTTTAGGAAGAAGGTCAGATGTGCAGGTAGGGATTATCAACTTCACTTTCCTAAAGACTTGATAAGGAATGAGTTTAATTTAGAGGAGCAAGAAGTAAAGAAGGAAAAATGGACAGCATTCAAGAAAACTCTAGACTTTATCCAACATTTTGATAGCAATTATGATCCCTTGGCTAGTTTTACCCCTTTTGAGGAAAAGATTGAGTTTTTGGTGGTTTATTTTGGGGATCTAATGTAGACTTTAAAAGAGAAAAAGGAGGTTGTAATGAGAGCTGGTCCTGAGAAGGATAAACTAGTTTTAGCTGAGCCTGCTTATGCCAAGGTGGTTCCCCTGAGTGAGTATGTAATGCATAGAAGAGTAGGGTATAGTGTATTAATGACCAAAAGGGATGATCCCTCCACCTCAAAAGGAAAAAGGTGGCTAGAAGATGTTGTTGAAATCCAAGACTCCAAAAAGGCAAGGGGTAGGGAAAGAAGTCTAGACAAATGAGTCATTATATTCTCCTTCCCACTCTCAATTCACATGGGAGATGAGCATGAAGTAGATGAGAAATTGTTGCAATTAGGAAGTATTGGAGAAATTTCTTGCACATATGAAGAGATGCACGAAGGAATACCAGAAGAACCAACAAGTGCCAAAATGGACTTGACGGTTGAAGAGTTTGCAGGTAAGGAATTGGACCCTATCATTAAGCAGGACAGTGATGAGTTTCTTGCAGATAATAGTTTTATTAAAACAGGATTATTCTTGCAATTTATTTGGAAAAAGAATTTAGAGCAATTCAAAGAAAGGTGTGAGAAAAGAAAGCTAGAATGTCCTCACAAAGATACATCTATGACTGAGGCAAATGTAAAAAGGGAAATGCTAGTAGAATTTGAGGCCATTACCCCTGAGAAGGGGAAGAAAATGATTGTAGAAGCTGGAGTTTTAATTCTCCTCGAGTGGGATATAGCTGATGCACTGATTCTTGATGCAGTCAGAAAAGAGACAAAGCCTGTGGAAGGAGTTACTTATAGTAATACTCATGTAGCCTTGGTTATGTGGTCATTAAGAAGAAAGGAAAGTAAAAAGTGGAAAGACTCCCCAGAATCCAGCTATTTAGGAGGCATGATTGTTAAGAGGGTTAAGGATGCAGGATTGGTAGAGGTTACTAGTACAACTTTAGAATCTACAAAATTCAGTATGGTAGTGGCTGAGAAAGAAGCCAAGGAAAAGGATGATCTCCAGGTGAAGTTGGAAGTAATCCTAAAAGCCTACAATAAAGCCAAGCTTGAGATAGCTTGTAAAGGCAATACAATTGCAAAGTTAAAGAGTCGGATAGGAGGGCAACAACAAAAAGGTGAATCTTCTAATTTGATGATTGACTCTTCTCAAGCCAAACCTCCACCTACTAGCCCAATCATTGAATTCCCTCTTTCTCTTGTAACTCCTGGTTTTCAATCTACTGAGAGTATTCAAGATGAGATGGAAAATCTAAAGCAAGCTCAGGCCATTTTCGCAAAAAAAATTTGAGGAGAAGATCAGGGGAACAATTTTAAATTTGGTAATGCAATTGTGGCTTCAATTGTGTACATAAACATGAACAGAGTTGTAAACCTTTTGAATTCTTTATAGGAGGATAAGGCCATTTTGGAGGCAATTTTGGATAAATGGATTGCTAGGGAGGTGGATTTGGAACTTATGTTTTTATCCCATGAAGAGACAGGTGCTGATGTCACTGGTAAATTCACTTATGAGTTGGTAAAGGGTATGTCTAGGTTGGCAGAGGAAAGAGTTAATCTAGAAAGAAAAGAAAATTTGTATAGAAAAGAGTATGTTGATCAGAAGATTGAATTATTTCCTAGGGGTTTTATTGGCACTAACAAGTTGAAAAATAAAGAGGTGTGGCTTGGTGAGTTAGGTCATAAATTATCACAATGGATAAATGAAATCATAAATTCAGATGATACATCATTGTTCATTCAAACAATTGAGGAGATTGAAAAGATAAAGTCACATTTTGGTTTTTTGGAAAAGGAAGTTAACCAGTTAAGGAATACATGGAAAAGATTAAATAAGTTGTGTTGGGTGAATATTTTGTCTCCAGCATACTAATGACAAAATATATAATTCACACAATGCTATGCTGAGAAATTAATCTCTCCTCTCATCAAGGGGAGGTTCCCTATGAAATTTATCCTCTAATTAATAGGAAATTAAATTTGTGGGTTGGTGTTGGGCATATAACTCTCTTTTTCTAGAGTTTATGTATTCTACCTTCACCTAGTTACAATTTCTCTACATCTTCAGATACTTAAAGAAAAGAACTTTTAATCTAACAAACTACACCAAGAGTTATTATTAAGCAACACAAAGTCTCCTTTAAGGTAACAATAATTCACACTAATCATTACAAATTAAAAAATTAGAAACTTAGCTTAAATCTCAAAGTCTTCAAGTATAGATTTCTAATCCATTAAACTACAAATAACCAGAACAATGCAAAGCTTACCACAAGTTACTTAATTTATCAGCAGATTTCTCAAGTATGCTAAGAGCACAAAGTCTACTTGCAAGATTTGAGAGCTCTCTAACCATGTAGCAATATCTTTAAGATCAAAGAAGTAAAGATAATATATATTCAATGGATAGAGGAACATTAAATTATATAAATGATTTTCTTTATACAACACAAAGTTTGTTATCAACAAAACTATTTCCTTTATTTGTTTTATAGGATTTTCACCACAAAAATCCCAAAGTCTTAGTTGGGATAAAAAATCTGCAGAGTTTTGCTAAGCCTAAAAAAGATAAAATATTTACAAAAGAGGTCCTCCTTATATAGGAAAATAAGTTGAGAAAAAGGTGGGCACAGTTGACTTATTCAACTACATAGTCCCATTTTACTACAACTACTACATAAAGAAAACGTGCAGCTGCACAAAAATTGACAACATCTATCGATGCAACTGCACGACGAAAAGGTACCAAAAGGGGGTACTTCATTCTTGATTCTCTTCTTCATTGGATTTCTAGAAATCTTCGAATTTAGCAAGGATGGCTTTCATCTCTACTTCATTTGGCATCGAGGTAGAAATTGTGATGACTTGCATGCAAGAAATTGCATCTTGAATCTTCACCTATTTCATTTTAACATCCTTCAGCATGGATGCAAGGACTTCAAAACTGCCCTGGATTTCTAACAGTTTATCAAATGTATCAAGTGAGAAATCTTGTCCCATGCATTGATCCATCAAGGAAAGGATTTCCTGCGTGACACCTTCAGCAGTGACAAGATTTTGATCACCATCATATAAATAGCAAGGGAGATCCCCAACTTTGGCAAAAATAAGGTCAACCTCATCATCACCTTCTTTTTTCTCCCGATCCATCTCTGCAATCATTAACTTCATTGTGTCTTGCTTATGAGATAATAAAGATAAGATCTGGATGTACTTCTCACTTCTGGGAATTCCCTTATTCTCAACCAGGACATCTATCCTCAAGTCCATCATTTTGCTCCACAAGGTATTACTTTTCACAACTTCCTCAATCTCCTATGATAAAGAGGTTTTGAGTCCTTGCATCTAACTCTGGATCACTTCATAATCTGACAATAGTCCCACTGTTGAGCTCAGAAGATGAGAGCCTTCTAACCTTAGTCGTGAGATCCACTCATCCATCATTCGGCCTTTAGCTCCCACCTGTTCAATCTTCTTTAGGGCTTCAGTATCTATTGAGGATCCTATGGGTTCAACCTCTTGAGAAGATTGTGTTACCTTTAGAAGAACGTTGGTCAGCTGTTCACACTTCTGCTTCAAGATATTTTTGTCATCCCTCTCCTAATCCAATATTCTCAACAAGGAATTAAAGGTTGTCTGTGAATCCAATTTCACAATCTCATGTGTTTCCACCCTGAGCTCTACAACCTGCATGGTATAATCTTCGGATCTTATGTTGCATTTGTCCTTGTTTGACGATGGCACCATAACTTCAGCATATTTTCTCTTAGAATTCGGGTCTACTACCACCTGAGATACCTTCTTTGGCTTTTTTGTTCCCTTAGGCTTTGGAGGAACCAAAAGTTCAAAGTCAAATTTGTCTGGAGAGATCACCTATTTTTCCTTTTAGGGGCCACTACTTCCATCCAAGGGGGTAGTTTTGGATTGGCTGATGGAGTAGTAGCTCCTTGCTAATTTTGATTTTAAGCTTGGGGAGTAGGTTGACTGGAGCTTGGATCAGTTGTGAGTGTTACTAATGGTGCTGATATTGAGGTATCTAGAGAGGCATTTGTTGCTACTACCTCTTCAGTTACAGATGGGAGATTTGAGGGTGTTGTGAATGTAACTTCAACACTTACCAATAGAGGAATTGTTGTGGTGGTGGTGGTAGTGATAGGTAAGTCTACTGAAACATGTTCTGCAAGTGCATCTTCCAAGGTTTCATTAAAATACATCATTGTGGATTCAAAAGTAGATGAAGGGATATCATCTAAATTAGAGAAGTTGGTTATTATGAAAAAGTGACCAATGGTCTCTGATTGCATCATGCCCATATTTAGATCTCCATCTTCTTGAAAATCCTCATCCTCTTGGTCAGAGTCAGAGTCAAATTCAATAGAGTGGACAATTACTTGTGAGGTAATCGGGGCATCAACTTCAGCTGGGTGTGATACTTATTCTTCCTGTATTTCCTCTTGTTGAGGAATTTCACCTTCTTTAATCTCTTTTCCTTTTCCAACTTCACTGGCAGGTGGTTGTTCTGGCTCTTTCGCTACTACTTCCTGTGATGTGGATGATGATTCACCCTTCTTCGACCCTTTAACTGTAAATTTGATTTTGGGTCCTTTACCTTTAGATTGTACCACAGGAGCTAAGGATAGTGCTTGTGGGTCTACCCTGCTCTTTGTTCTTGTTTCAGTTGTAGCTATCTTTCCTAATGGGCCATCACTATTGTCATCATCTCCTGAACTAGCAGGAAGTTGTTTCATCCTGAGATTCTTTTTCAAAAACCAAGCATTGGTGTTTGCTAAGACAGGAGAGATCCTTTGAGTAATAGATTTGCTTTCTTTCTTCGACCATTGCACAAGTGGAAGTGGGGAGTCAACAATCTTCTTCTCATAATAAATAGGATCCAATATGTCATTTGTGTCTTCCATGGTAATTGGGATCTTAGCTAAATCCAAATTTTCAATTTGTTCCAAAGGAAGACGACTGAAATCCATCCTTCTTATATCCTCCTCATTCTGACAATTTGCCCAAACATCCTCAAACCTATAGACATGAGTATAACTCCTCCTGAGTTTTCTCTTTATGCCATGAAAGTCAAAATTGTTTCATGCCTTGAATCTTTGCATGGTATTCCATTGCATTTCTTCTTCCATGTTCTTGGCTTTAGGGTTGGTTAGTACTAAGTACCTATCGATTGATTCTAGAAATTTCAGCCTAGTCTTATGTGCTTGTGATTGTTTCTCATGCACACTAATCAATTTCTTGTACATCTCCATAAGAATGATCTTGTCTAAATGGAACCTTGGTAGAATAAAGGGCTCTCCCATAAAACATCCGATTCGGATGTAGGTGAATGTAGGAAATTGAAGAAAAACACAACCATAATGAGATACCCTATTGTAGGTGGCCTTTGACAATCTCTGCTTTTGAAGGTCCTTATCAAACATACATTTCCACATATCAAAGAAAGCATCATTAACTCTCCTATAGTGGTTACCTTGATTCTTGATGGTAAGCTGATCATAATACTCCCAGACAAGCACCACTCTCTTGTCACCCTTGCTAGACAAGCTTGGATATTGCCTCATTGAAGCAGCTATGTAGACCAGGTATGAGGTCATGTAAAACTTCAGTGTCACCTTGACCTCCTTCAATTGAGCACAAAGCGCACCACTAATCTGCTCTCCCCAATCGATTCTTGCACCCCCCTTTCTGATTATATTTATGTAATAAGACATCCAGTTTTGAAAATAATGAGTCTTTTAACCCCCTCACTCTAGATAACATGGTGACCATATCATTATATTCCTCACTAAAATCACTCTTGTGGAAGGACTTAGGCCATCGTGAGGTGAGGGAACTCCTTGCAGCAGAGAGATAAACAGTAATGATCACCTTTTTGCATTTGTCCTCATGTTTCTCATAGTACTCTTGAGCACTCTCTTGAGAAATATCAACAACTTCTTCAAATGATGAACCTTTGAAGACACTATTTAAGAATACACTGTCTAGGCTCATGATGACATTCTGATCTCCATCTTTTACTTGCCTTGTGTTTGGATCAAAGTGATCAGCTATTGCCAGTACAAATTCAAGATCATGAGCCGCAACAGGGAAAGATGCATACTTATGCAACTTAGATTTGATTAAACTAGTTAGACGAGCAAGTGCCTTTTGAACCTGATCAACAAATTCTTGCATATCTACATGACCAATTTCAGTGTCTCTGATTTCCTTGATATTTGAGTCTACTGAACTCTCTGGATACAGATTCAAGTACTTGTCATACTTGTATTTCATCTTTCTTGATGATGCTTTACTTGGAGAAGACTCGAGCTTTTTGTGAGGAAGCTTTGACATTCGTGCTGACTGCATTCAACACTGATGATTAGCTATTCATCCTTATCAAAATCAATTTTCTCAAATGGATCGAAAAACGGGACATAAAATAGGCTTGGGAGTTAAACTACCAAAAATAGCAGGTCAAGAAAAAAGTCCGACATGCTCTTTTGAAAACAAAAATCGCACATTAGACTTTAAAGTCCGAAGTGCAATTTAAAAAAATACCATGATCAACACATTGGACTTTAAAGTCTGATGTGCAAATTCGAGATGGGTCATCAACACATCAGACTTTAAAGTCCGATGTGTCAATATGGGGAAGTCAATAACACATCGGACTTTAAAGTCCTATATGTTGGGGGTGAAAACAAGCAGATCGGACTTTAAATTCTGATGTGCAACCTAGGAAAGATTAAAGGCACATCAAACTTTAAAGTCCGATGTGTTGACAAAGGGAAAAACAATTGGTTGACATGTCAGGTTTTAAAACCCAACATGTCAACCTATCCTTCTCCATATATCAGATTTTAAAGTCTGATATGCAAAGGTTATGATCTCGCATATCGGACTTTAAAATTGGATATGCAGAGATCCTTCAATCCAGCTGCACACCAGATTTTAAAGTCTAGTATGCGGCTGGAGAAGGAGGACTTCGGAGGGCAATCGGGTTCTGAAGTCCAATTGTCCTCTAAAACAAGGGAGCCAATTGGACTACAAAGTCCGATTGCCTCTTCAAAAAAGACCCAAAAAGAAAAACAAGAACAAAAGGAAGGAGAACAAAAATGCAAACCTAAAAGAGAAACCCGGAAAGACAAAAGAAACACAAAACCTACCTCTTCTTCTTCACTAATAATGAAAAAAAATCTGACAATGGAGCAAGGAAAATCCAAATCATGATGAGAAAAAGCAGAGGAGGGATCACAAAGAAGAAGACAAACCACAATGAAGAACAAAAAAACCACAAAAATAACTTAAAAAGCAATTAAACAAAACCCTAATTAATTAATTAATGCGACATTAATTATAACTCGTAGTTGCCTGTTGGACTTTAAAGTCCGACATACAGGCTAGGAACTTTTACATGTTAGACTTTAAAGTCCGACATGTATTGCCCAAACAAGCAGTCTGCAGGTCGAACTTTAAAGTCTGAACTACAGGCAAAGACCACCTGCAGGTCAGACTTTAAAGTTTGAACTATGGGTTTAGACAAAGATAAATGCACATCGGACTTTAAAGTCTGATGTGTTGTTAATAAGGAAAAGACCTTGCAATTCAGACTTTAAAGTCCGAACTGCAAGTAAAACTGCAAACTTAAGGGAACTAGAAAAAACGTTAAAAACAGAAAACAAGAAACAAAACGAACTAACCGATGAAGTCGATTAAGCTCTCCCAGAGACCATAAGGTACAAAACGGACCAGTTTTGTAGGGTTGCCTCATGATTTTGGCCGTGCTAAAATCGAGGACAAGTTGAAGAAGAAAATTGTTAGCTTTTCTTGGCCTGGTGATGACCCTTTTAAAGAATGGGAAGAAAAATATTTGATGAAAGGAGTAGAGGCACAAAAAGAATCAACTAATACTTTAATAGTTGGTGACCCCAAGGCAATTGGAAGTGGTTAGCTATTATAACAGGCATGTTCGGGGACTACTAGTTTTGAAGAATCAAAGACACGAGGCATTCAATCTGCATTACATTAAGAAAGTCAGTTGGCTTGTTTCCATCTCGCTACCCTGTCTGTGAGGTTGTTTCTTCATCTTTGAATAATGTAACCCTTTTTTGAGGGGGAATTATGGTTATAACAAAATATTTCTAGGAAATTCCAAAGCTTGTTGCATCCATATCTTTATAAATGGATACCAGGACTACTTAGGAAATTATCACAAGAATTCTGTAAGAAATCTCTAGCAAAATGTATTTAGGGTTTTCTTGGTGTTTTGGAAAATCATTCTGAATTATGTAGAATTTGATGGAGAATATTAATATATAGACCATAACATTTTCAGTCTTGATTCCTGTTGTCTTCATGTTTGTGTGATTGGTTACCATTTTGATTAGATGATTTAGGATTGCTTAATTGAATGATTTGCAAAGCAATTTACGAGAATGTGTTTAGGTTGTTCCCTCAAGGAGGGGAATTAGATATACTTAAATCCTTTTTTGTTGGTAATCAGTGATTCTTACTTGGATTCAATGACTGGGTTTAGCATATGGTGAGAGTTTATATATGTCAGGCATAGATAGATTTGGTTAAATGAATATAATGGCATGTATGTGAATTTCTTCTGTCAGTTCTTGTCTAATTCTAAATGACTCTGAAGCTCGAATAAGGCATTGGTATAGATTGTTGAAGCTCAAGACCTTCTTTTTGATCAATGAAAATGAATATTAGTGTTTCATTTATGTCCAGTTATGTTTAAAGTTGTAGGGTTTAGAGAAGTTGGCACTGGTCTTGTATAAATCTTCAATTGCAAAGAGTGATCCTAAAGGTACACTCGCCTAAGCTAAGTGGAAACTTAAAGTGTAGAAGGTTTTTGTTTAAACCTTGTCAATTGTTGTGTTTTTGTTTTTATTTCTTTTTTTTCTCCCCATAGGTGATAGAGGTTTGAAATTCTAGTGAAGAAAACAAAGCAATCAGAAATTGAGAACAACAATATGAACACTTGAAAATGGAAGGTAATGAAAGAATTGTTGTGTTTATGGAAAGAGTAAATGAGATTGTTATGGAAATTTAATGTTGTGGAGGATTTCTAAGTGAAGATGAAATACTTTCCAGAGTCTTGAGAGCCTTTCCACCAGATTACAAGATGAAGGCAACTGTAATTAATGAGTTAAGAACAATGACAAACACCTCAATTAACACAGACATTCTGATTGGGAAAATATATGCTTTTGAGCTTGAAGAATTTGGATCTTCTAGAGCTATAAATTCTGAACTTTATTTTCATGCATCATCATCAACATCTATAGGTAAAAGTGATTACAAAGTCCTATATGCAAAATAATTCAAATATATGAGGAAAGAAGATGAAGAACTTGAGCATCTTGAAGCCTTCTTTGCTAGAAGAGTATCTAAAGGACCAACTGAAAGTAAGTATGAAAGAAAAGCACTTTTTAAATGTTTTGCATGTAAAAAGATTGGTCTTTTTTCATCTAGATGTCTTGAAAGGAATGCAAGTTTTGAGGAAAGATTTAAGAAATCTTTTAAGCCTAACCCGAACATATATAGATTCAAGAAGAGCAAACAATGCTACATAGAAGATGAGGAAGGAGTAATTGATGACTCTGGAGATGAACCGATAGAAGACTCTGCTAGTGGATCTAGAAATGGAAAGGAATGGGTGTTCTATGCTTTGAAGAAAGATGAACTGGAACTGACTATCAAGAATGAAGAAAAGGCCCTGGCAGTAAAAGTTGAAGATAAGGATGAATGGGTAATTGATAGTGGATGCTCACACCATATGACTGGAGATAAAGGGAAATTTCTATCCCTGCAAGAATACAATGGTGGTCAAGTCATATTTGGAGATGACAAGGCATGCATGATCAAAGGTAGAGGTATTATTTCTGTGGATGGCAAGCATAACACTGATAATGTCTATTATGAAGAAGGTTCGAAGCATAATCTTTTGAGTGTTGGTCAATTGGTTGATAAGGGTTTTCAACTTCAGTTTAAAGATAGAAAATGCAAAATCATTAACAAAACTAGTTTGGAGATTGCAAGTGGTATTCAGACAGGAAGTAATATCTTTCGCTTGAACACTGGTAATAAGACATGTTTGATTGTTCATATTGATGATAGTTGGCTATGGCATAAGAGGTTGTGTCATGTTAATTTTGATTGTATTGTTAAGATCAGTTCAACTAAGGCAGTTAGAGATATAGCTAATATTATGAAGCCTCATAATCTGGTATGTAGGGAATGTCAATTGGGTAAGAAAGTCAGAAGTTATTTTAAGAGCATACATGATAAATCTAATGATGTACTTGATTTGATTCACACTAACTTCTATGGTCCAACAAGGACTAGAAGTTTTCAAGGTGATAAGTATTTCATGTTGATTATTAATGACTATTCTAGAATGATGTGGGTGACTTTTCTAAGGGAGAAGTCTGAAGCTTTTGAGAAATTCAAGATCTTTAAAGTGAAGGTTGAAAGTGAAACTGGATTAAAAATAAAATGTCTAAGATCAGATCATGGGGGTGAGTTCACTTCTCATGAATTTAACAGTTATTGTGAGACAAATGGAACCTTGATGTAGCTAGATCTATGATGATGGAAGCCAAATTTCCTCATATATACTGGAGAGAAGCAGTGAGTACAATAGTCTACACATTCAATAGAGTTCACATCAAAGGTGAAACCGATAAGACCCCTTCTGAACTATGGTTTGGACATACACCTACTATTAAGTATTTCAAAATTTTTTGAAGTAAATTCTATATCAAAAGAGATGATTCAATTGGAAAGTTTGATCCTAGATATGATGAAGGGATATTTCTTGGTTATTCAATTCAGAGAAAAGCATATAGATGTTATCACAAAAGATTGCAGAAAATTGTGGAGAGTGCTAATGTGAAAGTGGATGAACAATACAAAAATAATTTTATATCATATGATAGGGAACCAGTAGTGGAAATGACCATAACTGAAATGACAATGCCTCAACTAGTACAGGAAGCTGAGATAGTTACATCGGCACAATCAAAAAATTCAACTGTGACTAATGATAAGAGCAGTGAACTTGAAGTTCAAAAGACACCTAGGTATGTAAGATTAAATCATTCTGAAGATCAAATTATTGGAGATAGAAATAAGGGAGTTAGGACAAGAATAAAAGTGGCAAATGAAGAGGCATGTCTTATTTCTCAAGTTGAACTGGCAACTGTTATGGAAGCTTGTAAGGATAAACATTGGTTAAAGGCTATGGAAGATGAATTAGATCAAATAGACAAGAATGAAACTTGGTCTTTAGTTTCACAGCCTTGGACATACACCTACTATTAAGTATTTTAGAATTTTTTGAAGTAAATTCTATATCAAAAGAGATGATTCAATTGGAAAGTTTGATCCTAGATATGATGAAGGGATATTTCTTGGTTATTCAATTCAGAGAAAAGCATATAGATGTTATCACAAAAGATTGCAGAAAATTGTGGAGAGTGCTAATGTGAAAGTGGATGAACAATACAAAAATAATTTTATATCATATGATAGGGAACTAGTAGTGGAAATGACCATAACTAAACTGACAATGCCTCAACTAGTACAGGAAGCTGAGATAGTTACATCGGCACAATCAAAAAATTCAACTGTGACTAATGATAAGAGCAGTGAACTTGAAGTTCAAAAGACACCTAGGTATGTAAGATTAAATCATTCTGAAGATCAAATTATTGGAGATAGAAATAAGGGAGTTAGGACAAGAATAAAAGTGGCAAATGAAGAGGTATGTCTTATTTCTCAAGTTGAAGTGGCAACTATTATTGAAGCTTGTAAGGATAAACACTGGTTAAAGGCTATGGAAGATGAATTAGATCAAATAGACAAGAATGAAACTTGGTCTTTAGTTTCACAGCCTAAAAATAAGAATGTTATTGGAGCTAAATGGGTTTTTAGGAATAAACTGAATGAGGATGGTCAAGTTATAAGGAACAAGGCTTGATTGGTTTGTAAAGGATATTCTCAAATGGAAGGAATTGATTATGGTGAGATATTTGCACCTCTAGCTAGAATTGAAGCTATTAGACTATTTCTTGCCTATGCAGCTTATAAGAATTATAAGGTTTATCAAATGGATGTGAAATGTACATTTTTGAATGGTGATCTTGAGGAAGAAGTTTACATGGAGCAACCTGATGGATTCTTACTGACAAATGATAAAGATATGGTTTGCAGATTGAAGAAAGTTGTATATGGTTTGAAACAGGCTCCTAGAGTTTGGTATGCAAGGTTGGATAAATATCTTTTGAAGCTTGGTTTTACTAAAGGAAGTGTTGATAGTAATCTATATTATAAGATAACTAATAATGATATTCTGATTATTGAAGTTTTTGTTCATGATATCATTTTTGGAGGAGAAGATAAACTGTTCATGGAATTTGCTAACAACATAAAGAATGAATTTGAAATGTCCATGATTGGTGAGATGAAATTTTTCTTAGGTTTGTAGATTACTCAAACTGACCAAGGGATTTTTTTATGTCAAAGTAAGTATCTGAGGGAATTATTGAAAAAGTTTGGTATGGAGAATTCCAAATTGGTAAGTACTCCTATGGCTGCAAGTGAGAAATTATCTATCAAGGATAATTCTACACTGGTAAATCTGACAAGGTATAAGTCTATGATTGGTGGTCCGTTATATCTAACTCAGACTAGACTTAAGAGGATATTCTGGTATTTGCAAGGAACAACAGAATATGCTTTATGGTATTCCAGAAATGATGATTTTACTTTATGTGCACATACTGACTCAGATTGGGTAGGTGATACCAATGTCAGGAAGAGCACTTATGGTGGAGATTTCTTTCTTGGAAAGAAACTGGTTTCATGGATCAACAAAAAGTAGTCATGCATTTATTTATCTACTGCATAAGATAAGTATGTTGCAGCAACAACTAATTGCACTCAAGTCTTGTGGATGAAGCAAATGTTGAAGGATATCAGGGTAAATTGTAGTGAACCGGTAGTTATCTACTGTGATAACTCTGCAACTATTAACATGTCTAAGAATCCGGTATTTCACTCTAAGACTAAGAATATTTCAATAAAGTATAACTTTCTGAAGGACAAGGTTGAAGCAAAGGAAGTCAAATTGGTTTATGTGAACACTAAAGAATAGATTGCAGAAATATTCACTAAATTGTTGTCTAAGGAATCATTTGAGTATTTGAGAGACAAGTGAGGGGTTTCTGCCCCTCTGACAGAGACTTGATTAATGAAGTTTTTCATCAGTCCAACAGGAATTATCAGAGATACTATTCATTTTGACACTAATGAGTGGTGCTACTACTTAGGGGGAGTAGTCAGCTTTGAGATTCAGAGGTTTATATCATTGCTTTGATATTTTTGTTAGATTTCTGGCATTGATGTCAAAGGAGGAGTGATAGTAATGTGAAAAGTCATTCAGAACCTTATAGAGATATCATTCACAGTGCAGAGCTATTGATTGTTGGTTCTCTTCCATAGGGGGAGACTTGTTTGGCATTTCTTGGTACTTAGATGTTTTTCACATCTAGTGTTGCCATCAATGCCAAAGGGGGAGATTGTTGGCATTATGGATGAATTGATTATGTGTTGCATTGATGTTTTGTCATTGATGTCAACACTAGCTATTATGGTTGGTTATCGACAGACAAGTTTTGGTTACTGGTAGAAGGTCTAGTGTTACCGGTAGAAGAGACTATCTGTTGGACACTTCTGACATGTTCGGATCAGTAAAGTATTTTTGATTTCATGTGTTATATGATCCATGATCATGTTTTTGTTAGCTGGTATTGGCTTGGTAATCGGATGCTATCATACACTCTGGTAAACCCTTACCAACATTGTTTTAAGGTTTTACTGGTAGAGATTTGATTGAGGAATTATGACAGGATGCATAGTTGGTGTTGGTGCAGCTTCTTCATGGATTTCAGCATGTTGAAGATGTTCTTTGATCATGCTTCAACTACTTGAAGACATTGCTTTGATGTGGTGGACCCAAAATAGGTCTGGTACCTATCTAGGTTATGGACCGGTATCATACTAACGTGTACTCTACACATTACTGGGATGTCTCGAGATGATTTATGGATTTTCTATCATTGTTTTGATCTTAAGTGGACATGGCATATCATTGTAATATGGAATCATGTAATGATCTTATTGTAATATCTTTAGGTGGCTGATCCAATTGGTTTAGGCCTTAGGGTTTGTATAAATAAGAGGTAGAAACTCTTTGTAAAGTATCATGGTTATTGGAAAAGTCATGGTCAAGGATTGTAATGTGCGAATATTCTAATATCATTCAGGCATAGGAGTTGGTCAATCATTGGTGATCAAATTGGATTCAGAAGAGGATTTAGTCCTTCGGCACTGAGCTTAACTGGGACTGTCATCAAGCATGGTAGATGTTATTTCTATTAGTTCAGTCTATTGGATTATTGTCCATTTATCTTGATATGGATGTAGCCTCTCTGTAGTCAGTGTGACTCTTTTGTAATGAGCAGTACACTCTAGGAAGTGTGCCTTCCTGTAGGTGCAGGTCCCTCATTGTAACACATACTTTCTGCAGAAGTATCATCTGACTATGAGTAGGCTTCCCACTATGGTTTTTCCCTTTCTAGGTTTTCCACGTACAAATCATGGTGTTATGTGATATGGTTTCTTTGCATTGATTATCTAGTTAATTGTTAAGTTGTATTGTTTACCGATATCTCTTCCTACCAGCATCTGTATATGCTTTATTGATACTTGATTTGTTTAAGGTTGTATTGTGGATTAAAATTTATAATCTGTTAAGAACTTATTCGCCCCCCTCTCAGTTGTTCACCAGTTATCCTAACAATAGGTCCCCCCGACTCTATCTGCACTTTGAGATCCCAAATCTTCCTGATATCGGCCTTTGGTGAGATGAATTAATCTTCTGAGGCATGTATAAAAGGGAGTTGGTTTTCTCATTTGTAAAAGAAGCTGAAATTCAGGTGAAGGGATCATAAGCAAGCATAGGCAGAAATATACATGATCAAGCATTCAAGCATTCAAGTATTCTTCATTAATCAATGGGAGCAATATTACAACATTCATTAGCAAGCATGTGTGTGTGTGTTAGGGTTTTTTCATGTTACATTCCATTTCATGCAACACTTATGATTACATTCAAGAAGCAAAGCAATCATCATCAACAAGTTGGAGATCTACAAGGTATACATTTCCATTGTTTACATTAGAGAATTTGCAATTAATTTCTTTCAAGGTTGATTCCTCAACCGGGGTTTGACTAAGGCAAACTTGTATCCACAACCTTTCTCCCTCTCTTTTCTATGTGTAGGTTGTAGGTGCGCAATTATAATTGCAGGTTTGGGCTTCATTTGCAGAGATGAAGGAACCCTTTTCTTTTTGTGGATTTTGTGGAGGACCATGTACACTGTCACCATGGTCCTGATGAATTTTCTTTGAATTTGCAGGGTAGATCCGTATCAGTCTAATTGACTCAAATCCAAAGTTACAACATGATCTCAAACTGGTAGCTCCTCATTTCACCCAATCTCTCTCTTTGTTCCACATAGTTAACAAGTCAATTTTCCTATTTACAAAAGAGGGCAAAACACACTTCAACCCTTGCAATCCACTCTAAATTCACATCCTTGCTTCTCTTGGATTTGGATCTATTGGATTCAACCCCTCTTTTGAATGTAAATTTCCTCCACATGAAAATCATCCTAGTGACTTCCTTTCTCTCTCTTAGGTGGGTAGTCACTAGGGTTCAATTTTCCACTTTACACAAAGATAAATTATAGTGGAATCCCTACAACTTGAAATGGTTCCTAAGAAACAAAGGACCAAAGGGCTCGTTTATGCACCTTTGTGATTAGGTGGTCTTGGTTCCCGAGCAACATTATAAATAAATCCTCTTGAGTCTACAAATGATAAACTTTAAGCATGTCGCTACTCTACAGATTCTAGTGAATATGAATGGGGTTTTGACAAGTCATCTAGAGATTATGAACTTGAAGACAATTTAGGACAACTTGGAGAACCTACATCTAAGGAATGATTCAAAGAAATATTTAAAGCAAGATAAACACTAGCAAGACCCAAATCTCAAGAACAAAAAGACAGTGGTGAATCATTTATAATGACTTTTTGGCATCCTAAACCCTCTATGTCTCAAAGGTCTAGGTCAAAACCACAAAAAGTGAGAACCCTCGTTTCTAAGTGTCCTTCTAGTGATGTCGACTTATCTTCCCTTAAAATCAAGACTAATGAGGAGAGTACTAGTGATGACCTTGATGACTATCTTGATATATGGAAAGACTCTTGCATCTTTACCCTCACTTCAATCAATTCCAAACATATTCATGGCCTTTCCCTCATTCATCCCCAACTCATAGATTGGGACCAACAAGGACCTCCACAATTTGATACATTCCAAAACAATTAGGCCTTTATTGACTATCTTGTCATAAGAGATGATCTTCGTCTTAGGGACCATAAAGTGGGATACATTATTAAACTCAATAGCATGATGTACTTTTGAGAGGGTGCCAAACCTTCCATTTGCAAAAATATTAAAATAATAACAAATGATGGGTCTTTTAGTGAAAACTACTTTGTAGCACTTTCTAACCCCCCCCCCCCCCCCAACAAAAAAAAAAGGAAAGGATGCATCCAACAGTGAAAACCTCCATGAGGCACTAGAGGATGGAAGGTTTGACACCCTTCTCATTACTTCATATCAAGATAAGTCATCTATATTGATTGAGGAGACCATAAAAAAAAAACATTAGAACTAAAGAAGAATCAGATAACATCTTCCTTGCTTAATCATTAACTGTAAAAGAGCGATGACCTAGTTTCACAAGATTTTTTGAAGAAAGATAAATTTTACATGGTCATATGTGGATATGCCCAGACTAGATCCAGAATTAGTTATGCATCATTTCACAGTGACACCAGGTGCTAAACTAGTCATACATAAGTAACAAATGATGCATCCACAAGTAGAACTATTAGTGAAATTTGAGCTTGAAAAGTTATTGGATGTTGGCTTCATTAGACCAATTGACTATCCTAAATGGATTTCTGATCTTGTACCTGGTAATAATTTAGATGGCAATATAAGGATATGCACAAGTTCTAGAGACATAAACAAGTATTGTCCTAAGGATGGTTTTCCATTACTAAATATAGACCTGATCATTGATATCACAAGAGTCCATGATATGTTGGCATTTATGGATGGGTTCTCTAGCTATAATCAGATCAAAATTGCACTTGAAGATCAGTTGACATAAAACAAATTTCACTTGTCACTAGGGAACTTTTTGCTGAAATCTCATGCCCTTTTAACTAGAGAATGATAGTGCTACATGTCAAAGAGCTACAACTATGATATTTCATGAGATTATGCAAGTTACAATGAAAGACTATGTAGATGACGTCTTGGCAAAATCAATCATTGGAGAAGATCACTTTGATGTTCTAGTGGTTGTATTCAATTGATTGGAAAATTACAAAGTTAGGTTGAATCCCAAGAAATGTATCTTCGAGGTGACCTCCAAGAAACTCCTAGGATACATAGTGTTGCTACGAGACATTAAGGTTCATCTAGCTAAAGTCAAAGCAATTTTAGAAATTCCTCCCCCTAAGAATATTAGTCAATTGAGATCATTACAAGGAAAACTACAATCAATCCATATATTCATACCTCAAATCATAGATAAGTGTCATCCATTCCAACTTTTTCTTCAAAAGAACATCAAGTATAAGTGGGATGAAAAATGCCAATAAGCTTTTCAATTTATCAAAGATTGTCTTCTTAATAGTTCTCAACCCATCAATTCAAGGGAAGAACTTACTACTTTATATATCAACAACAATGATAGTAATGGGGAGAACTTTGGCAAACAATACCATGAAGGAAAGGAAAAAACCATTGACTACATCAAACACACTCTAAATTAATTAAACTCTAAATTAAGTGTCCATGTCTTGTTGTGGTTTTTGCTCTGCAAAAACTGTCAAATTACATCCTAACTCATAAAACCAAGCACATAAAAATAATTGATCCATTGAAATACCTACTTAGCAAAGCAACTCTCACAAGCTGATTAGCGAAGTGGGTAATGATCCTAAGTGAATTTCACATTGAATACGTCAACAAAAATCTATCAAAGGAAAAGTAATTGTAGATCAACTTGTGGATACACCAATGATCAATGATTCTCCTCTCATATCAAAATTTCTAGATGAGTCCATTGATGCAGAGTATCATGGACCCTCCCACAATCACATTGCAACTATTCATTCTTTCTTCTTCAAAAACTCAACTCTTCTTGATTCACCTTCCTTCACTAGGCTTTACCAAGATGCCCAAATAGAACTCTCAACTTTACCAACTTGTTCCAACACTTCATAAGGTCTCTATATACCCTATTCAACTTTACCCAATAGGATTCACTCACCCTATCAACTGGTTCTCTCTCAAACCCTTACTTGTGTCCCTAAATAGGCCAATTCCTTATTAACCTTGTTCAACAGGTATTCTGGCATTTACTCAAAATAATTTGAAAACACTTGACAAATAAATTGCATATTTGGATACCCTTTTGGATGTTACCTAACATATGTGAAAATAAACTATATTTCTTTTGAACAAAATACTCAGACCAGCACCTTGCTACACACCAACTAGGCCCAATTAGCCCTCTTTTCCAAAGCAAGTGCCAACAGATGGTACAACCACAACACCAAACCAAAAAAATGTCTTCAAAAATGTTCCAAAACCATAGATTTTTCAGGTTTCAAGACAATACACAATCATTTGATAGGTTAGATACTAAACCCCCCTTTTTAGGCCTAAAAAACTAGGGCCTCCTTGTTCAAACCCCAAAACTACCTCCTTAAGGTATAGTTTTTGCTGCTATACTCATGCCTGCATTTTCATGCTTTTCCTCACTAAATCTCTTACCCTAGGGTATCAACACTTCATCTCAAAGTTATTACCTGCACATTTAAGTTTAGAGACACATATAATACAATATTATTGACCCATTCCACAAGAAACAAAAACCACATAAAGTGGAATGGGTCACATTTGCATTGTGACTCTCAAAACAACTATAAAATTGCCACCTACAGCAGTCTTTAGGATAGCCAATGAAGGTATATCAAATTTGAGTGTAAAACCTTCAATAATAGTATAAAATGGTAGTAAAAACACTCCTCTACATTTCCAAATTCATTTCCAATAAAAAAAAGAAGCAAAGAAGAAGAGTTTCAAACCAATAAAGTGCAGATTTTAGACAAAAATTGCAAAGAAAACCTTGTATTTTTATTGCCAAACTCCAAACTCTTGCACTGCCAAGCAAATACGACCCTCTACCTCTTCATTTTGGATCATAACAAACATATTCAAACCTCTTCCCTTCATGGAAAATGAAAACGAACTCTTAACCACCCATACAACCACTTTTGGGTGTTTACAATTTTAATTTATTGTCAAATTGACACTTTTAGTTGTCAATTGACAAGTATTTTTAACCTTTTTGCATCTTGACACTTTCTAATCAACTTTATTAAATTAATATGGTCACACAAGATCTTATGAAACTTAAAATTCTCATTAAAAACCTATTCTACCCATTGAGCCCCATTACATTACTCATTTTGACATTATTTGCCTAACATGGCAATTTTGACAACTTATTACAAAATGACTCATTACATGATTTTGATGACTCCAAATGGAATTATTACCCATGTTTAAAATATCAAATGGTCATTTTAACCTTATATACTTAATATCTCATAAATCTTCATTATGGCCTCATGGTGGCCAATCTTCTCTTGGGTGCTCTTGCACCATACTCCCCACCTCAAAAATTTCCAAGTCTCTTGGAAATGGTGTACCTACAAAACAAACAAACAAAAAAACTACACCATCTTGTACTTTTATTGTTCTCATCTTCACCTTGTGTTTTTATTTGTCATTCTCTTGACTTCCCATCTATGGTTTATCTCTTGTACCCCTCATTGCTTATTTTTCCTCTCGAATCTTATCCTCCATGCTCTGATTAGGCTGCTCCCATCTCCTCTCTATCTGACCTGCATCTCCACATATGCCAAAATATCTGATACTGTGACTCTTGCCTTTCATCTTCACTCTTGGTTTCCTATTCATTAGCAATATCAACAAAATAAAGAAGCAATAGCATGCCCCTTCCACCATCTGACTTCTACCAACATCCATCATCTTCACCATGTTTGGAATCTCTGTCACAACAACATAAATCTGCAAAACAATTAGACTTACCACCCAAAGACAACTCATGGTCTTATCATCAACATATTTCATCTCCATGCTAGGAGAACTCACACTTTCACTAGCCTTCTCATGGCCCATCATCATCTTATCAACCAACTCAACTTCCTTTACCAACTCATTCCTCATCTCATGCCATTACTCTTGGCATACCAACTCTCTATCCAACTTCAAGGCTACATCAATAGCCTCACAATTCACTATCTTAGGGGTACTTTGTTGCACTATACCCTTTACTCCATCCAAAGGACATTCCATTGTCCCAATCAAAATAACTTTTGCATACTCAAGCCCTTCAATACTTGAACTCTTTCTGTCACCACCAACATCTCTATCATCTACCTCTGTCTCAACTCTTTGAGCCTTTTTTCCATTAGGTTCATTTTCCTCTTCACAAGCTACCTACTGCTCTTTTCTCTCTTGCCCTTCCAAGGGACAACTTACCTTTTCTCTAACATCTTTATCCTCTTCTAGGATCTTTGTCTCAACTTCATACACATCTACACTATCAACATCACCTTTTATCATACTATCCTCCACTTTCTCTGTCAGCAAATCAATTTTATCTTCTACTATGACCTCTCTAGGCCATCCTTGCCTTGTCATTGACAATACACTAGCACTCTCACTCACATTTTCTCCTCTTCTTATATAGACCTTTGACTTATCTGAACCACAATATTTCACATCAGCTAACTGAAATGATGCACATCCTATCAATGGAATCTTCATCTGCACAGTCTCACTTGGCTCCTTCTCAAGGATTACTTCCTTGTTCTCCTTCACCTCGTACATGCTCTTTTCATCTTCTTCCTGCGACTTAGACTCTACCTTGTCTTCTTCAAGCCTAGAAGTGGCTTCTATCTCTATATTTTCTTCATCCTTATGTTCCTCATGTCTTAGGAACTCTCTTCTTGCAATCAACCTTATCCTTGACATTCCCAATGTTGCCTTGGCATCCTGCAATGATGTCATCACAAACTTTTTCCCATCCTTGTTAATAACATATGAATTTTCTCTACCATCATGTAGGGATTTAACATCAACTTGCTATACTCTACCCAAGATCATATGAAAATCACTCAAAGGCATAATATCTCATAGAATAGTATCATAATATGAACCAATGCTGAAAGAAACATATGCTTTTTCTTTACATCAACCCATTGATCATTGCCTACCCCATATGCTCTATAACGTAAATCAAGAGGTTTCCTTGGAAAGTTAAACTTATCAACCATCTCTACTGAAAATATATTTTCAAAATAACCACTACTAACAACAACCCTGCATACTTTACCCCTGAATTTGCATTGTGTCCGAAATATAGAGTGCCCCTGAGCATACCTTGCCCACATTTCTTCATCTTCTTCCATGATAGTTTCCTCTTTTATCTCTCAGTCTTCAATCTATAATCTATAAAGACCTACTACCTTTCTCTGATACCACTATGATTTAGAGCATCATGGACCCTCCCACAATCACATTGCAACTTATCATTCTTTCTTCTTCAAAAACTCAGCTCTTCTTGATTTGTCTTCCTTCACTAGGCTTTACCAAGATGCCCAAATAGAACTCTCAAGTTTACCAACTTGTTCCAACACTTCATAAGGTCTCTACATACCCTATTCCACTTTACCCAATAGGATCCACTCACCCTATCAACTAGTTCTCTCTCAAACCCTTACCCGGGTCCCTAAATAGGCCAATTCCCTAGTAGCCTTGTTCAACGAGTATTATGACATTTACTCAAAATAATTTGAAAACACTTGAAAAATAAATTAGATATCTAGATACTCTTTTTAAAGTTACCTAACATATGTGAAAATAAACTATGGTTCTTTTAGATGAAATACTCAGACCAGCACCCTGCTACACACCAACTAGGCCCAATTAGCCCTCTTTTCCAAAGCAAGTACCATTAAAAGGTACTGCCGCAACACCAAACCAATTAAAAATCTTGAAAAATGTTCCAAAACCATAGATGTTCCATGTTTCAAGACAATACACAATCATTTGATAGGTTAGATACTAAACCCCCCTTTTTAGGCCTAAAAAACTAGGGCCTCCTTGTTCAAGCCCCGAAACTCACATCCAGATCTTGAAACTTGGCATTCACAATTAATTTACCATCCTCCAATTATTTTTCACATAAAAACACTACCTCCTTAAGGTATATTTTTTGCTTCTATATGCATGCCTCCATTTTCATGCTTTTCCTCACTTAATCTCTTACCCTAGGGTATCAACACTTCATCTCAAAGTTATTACCTCCACATGTAAGGTTAGAGACACATATAATACAATATTATTGACCCATTCCACAAGAAACAACAACCACATAAAGTGAAATGGGTCACATTTGCATTGTGACTCTCAAAACAACTATAAAATGGCCACCTACAACAATCTTTAGGACAACCAATAAAAGTATATCATATTTGAATGTAAAACATTCAATAATAGTATAAAATGGTAGTAAAAAAAGTCCTCTACATTTCAAAATCTATTTCCAATAAAAAAATGAAGCAAAGAAGAAGAGTTTCAGACCAATAAAGTGCAGATTTTAGACCAAAATTGCAAGGAAAACCTTGTGTTTTTATTGCCAAACTCCAAACTCTTGCAATGCCAAGCAAATCCAACCCTCTACTTCTTCATTTTGGACCATAAAAAACATATTTAAACCTCTTCCCTTCATGGAAACTGAAAACCAACTCTTAACCACCCATATAACCACTTTTTGGTGTTTACAATTTTAATTTATTGTCAAATTGGCACTTTTAGTTGTCGATTGACAAGTTTTTTTAACCTTTTTGCATCTTGACACTTTTTAATAAACTTTATTAATTTAATATGGTGACACAAGACCTTATGAAACTTAAAATGCTCATTAAAAACTTATTCTACCCATTGAACCCCATTACATTACTCATTTTGACATTATTTGCCCAACATGGCAATTTTGACAACTTACTACAAAATGACTCATTACATGAGTTTGATGACTCCAAATGGAATTATTATCCATGTTTAATATATCAAATGGTTATTTTAACCTTATAGACTTAATATCTCATAAATCTTCATTATGGCCTCATGGTGGCCAATCTTCTCTTGGGTGCTCCTGCACCATCCATCCTCACAGTAACATAGCTTAAATTGTGGTAGCTATATTTTGATGGATTCTTCACATAGCATGGAGCAGGAGCAATCATACTCTTCATCACACCTCAAGGGGATTCTATTTGTAATTCCTATTAGTTATCCTTCACTTTCACAAATAATAATGTAGAATATGAGACATTAACTACAGTTCTATAGATTGTAATACAATAGAAAATCCAATAACTTCATATTTTTAGTGATTCTCAATTTGTGATTCTTCAAAAGAATGATGATTATTAAAATAAAGATGAGAAATTAATTCCTTACAAGAAAATGGTGGATGACTTTAATAAGTACTTCACAGAGATAGTTTTGTTGCAAGATGTGCACCCTTGGTCTCCTTATGTTTTGCAACACAATGCTCGAGTTTGTGACATGGCTTAACTGCCTCCTATGAATTCTATAAGTATAGTGGTTGTAACGGGCATTAATAGGTAAATATTTTGGTGCAATAAAAATTTCACTTATAACAAGTGGTATCAGAGCTTGGTCACAAGTTCAAACCCCTCGCTTGCACACGTAGCACTTGGGTTTGTGACATGGCTTAACCGCCTCCTGTGGATTCTATAAGTCTAGTGGTTGTATTGGGCATTAATAGGTCGATCTTTTTGTGCCACGACAACCACACTTATAATAAGTTTTTGAGAAAATACTATGAGAAAACAATCGAGTTGTAGATACCATGGCTACCATTTCTTCTTTGATTGACACACCACAAAATACAACATGCTATGAATTCTTGGTGGATAAAATTTGGTCCCCACATATGAGATTCTTCCATCTGAGCTCATTTGTGTTATTGATGATATGATGAAACAGTAAGGATCCGAACAACTACTGAGAGGGGGGCGGGTGAATCAATGGATAGAAAAAAAACTAAACTTTCACAAAACTCAAAACCCAACTCATAAATCAACCACTGAACTAACTGGTTCAAACACTGAACTACAAATTGCAATAACACTATCAAGTATACTGGTTGAATAGCATACCAAAATAACAATATAACAGATCTGAAACTCTCAAACCATTTAACCCATACATCAAACCTCTTCACAACATTACTAAAAGCATAGTTAAACAAATTAACCACATCAAAACTGTAGCGTCCTAAAATTGTGACACTTGCAATTTCGACCGCATTTGGGTCTGCACGATGGCGATGCAACACTGAACCTGAATGGAGACCCCGAAACTTGCTCACGACACCAAAAACTGCATTTTCTTGCACCCTGGCCTGAACCTCCTTTGCACCCTGTTGTCCCGGGAGGTGGGACTAGAGCGCCCAGCGCCCTGGTCCCTGGGTCCTATTTTGGGCCCGGTCTCTTTTGGACTTCAGGTCTTTATGTTTGCAAATTGGAAAATTATCTTTCCTGGTCGGCCTAAGGTCGGGAAAATCAGTCTATCAGCCCTAAATGACAAGTATATAAACTCCATTTTTCTCTCCCATTTGGGTAGAGGAAATAAAAGGAGGTCATATGTGTACAAGTGTGGAAATTATACTCAAGCATTCAAACATTCAAGCATTCCTTCAAGCAATTGATCATTTCAAGTCTCCATTCAAGGCTAAGTGTTGCATTCAAGACAAGGATTCAACCATTGAAGAGGAGATCACTTACTACATACTACTACAACATACAACATACAACATCTATACCTTCGCACATACGGATAAAAACATCCTTACAACAAGGTATTAGTACTTATTTTACATTACAGACATTTACATTTACAGCATTACTCATTTCTTGGTTAATTCCAAAACCGGGGTTTGACCTAAAGGCAAACCCCTAATCCCTAACCCCCCAATCATCTTCGCTTTTCTGTGTGTAGGTTGCAGGTACGCGGCTGAAATTGAAGATCTGGAATCCTTGTGCAGAGACGAACAGATCCCCCTTCATTTCGTGGATTTTTCGGAGGACCGTGGCACTCGGGCGCCATCGTCCCGGCAACTTTCGCTCAAATTTGCAGGACAGCGCTGTATCGACATTTTACTGCTAATTCCAGGTCCGTAGCTTCATACTGTATTCCTATCTCAGTTTATAAGCGAATCTTTGTCACTTTCTATGCATTCCTAGCTTAATTCTTCTATGCACATTCTTTACAAAAGAGGGTAGCCTTGCTGTCATAACCCTTGAAACTCATTTAGCATCCAATCTTGCATTGCGTGGGATTGGATCTTGTGGGTTTCAACCCCTCTTTTGAATGTAAAGTCTCTCCCCTAAGTGAAAACCATCAACCCTAGTGAATCTCCCTTCTCTCTCCTTGGAGTTGGAAGAGGGGAGAGCAACTAGGGTTCGATCGCGATTTTCCGCTTTACATTTTGGTGAACCCGATGTGAACATCCTTTTTGATTATTCATAGTTAGATCTGAAAATTGGATTCCTTGATTACATTTCCATGTTTGATCTTTTGCAAAATTTTAGAGGTTAATTGCGTAAAAACCCTAAATTTTCTTTTTAAGTAATTAAGCTTGTGAAATGTTTAATTGTTAATGCTTGTTTCAAATCTGCCCTTCTATTACAAATTATCAATTCATATTTGTGCATTAATTTTGAAAATTAAGTGGTTAAGTGTCAAAACCCTGATTTTTGAAACCCTCTTGATTCAACCTTTGTCCGACAATTTCACTGATCAAAACATCTCCAAATCAGCTGTAACTTTGGATTCCGCAATAAAATCATAATATCTTTCATTCCTGAAAATTTGGAAAAAAGTTGCGAGGACCGTGTGCACCCCGGGTGCCATCGTCCCTGACATTTTTTCCAAAATTTCGGGAGCTAGATCTTACTGTATTTTACTGCTAAAATCCAAAATTTTGGCTGATTTTATCAATTTTAACACTTTCAAAATTACAGTCAAAGTTGGTCTAGTGATTGCTTGGATTGAGGCTTCTAATCATTCAAAAATTGTTGAAATTGAAATTTGTGTCAAAATTGTGTTTCTTACTGTCCTAAATCTGAAAAGTGTGTTTGCATTCATTCGAAATTTCAGTGCTTTATTCAAATTCTTACAATTTGTGACTTTTGAAATTAAGTGCTTAATTACAACAACTTTAATTTCCGCTTTCAAAATTGAATTTTGCGTGAAATTGAGTCAATTTTTAAATTTCAAAATTTGCATTGCTTTTGGTATTCCCTCTAAAATCATAAAATTCAAAATTTTAGTTTCCCTCTCTTTTTCAAAATTCAAATTTTGCATTTTTCGACAATCTTGGTAGGGTCCAATTTTGAGATTGCAACTTTAATTTGGCCTATCTACAGATCGTAAAATCACTCAATTTTTTCAGATTAGCTCTAAAATCATCATAACTTTCATCCCTGGAAATTTCAAAAAAAGTTGCCGGGACCGTGTGCACTCCGAAGCGCCACGGTCCCTGACATTTTTTCTGAAATTTTGGGAGATTGTCCTGATTATATTTAACAGCTTAAATCCAGAAGATTGGCTGATTTTACTGAAAATTGTTACCTCTAAAATCAAAATTTTCTCTCCCTCTCTAGTGCATGAGTTTTACAACAATAAGCCCTACTTACACTATTCCCGTTAGACGAAGCCATAGAATTAAGTCTTTCCGAGGTTTAATTACCGAGGAGATGGAACCTAATTTGAATAGCCTTTTTAACGAGGACATGGGTAATTCCTCTAATCCTCCTAATGATGAAGAAGCTCTCCATGAGGTTTCTGAAGAATAACTTTCAAAATTGGATAACCAATTTGATGATTTTCGACAATGGATGTCTCAAGAATACCCTGATAGTCAAGCTCTTCCTTTAATTGAGGGTCTAAAACGTATGCTTTAAAGTGATAAGAATGGAATTGATATTTTGCGTGGTATTGCACACATTGTGGATTCGAATGTGATGCCTATGAAGAGTTGTGCTGAAAATTTGGGTTATACACAACCTCCTACTCAAGTCAATCATTCTATTCCTTTGATGACTTCTATTGCTAGCATACCTACCTTTACATCAAACATAATGGCTACTTCTACACAAGACATTCCTCCTGTGATCACCAGTCATGGGGGCAATCCTTCTTCTTCAATTAACCCTCTTCCTTCATTTAATCTGACTTCTTCATTCATTCCTTCAATGAGTGTCCCTATTACATCTCCACAAATGAACATGATGCAAGGGGGCAATTCATTCAATCATTCCATTCCTCCTTGTAGTGTTCCTCCTGTCCAATCATCTCCTATGACTAATTATCATAGAGTCCCACCACCTTACTCTTTACCTTCTTTCAATAACATAACACCTCCATCTCAATCTAACACATCTAATATGAACTCTTCGACTAAAGCGACCATTAACAATCTTGCACAAACTGTCACTTCTTTACAGCAATAAATTGCCTCTATGAATCAATCTAAGTTTAGTGTGCCCACATTTGAAGTTGCGAGCCCACTTTCTCTTGACATTGTTCGAGCTATCCCTCCTAAACATGTTGAAATCCCGCATTTGGAGCTTTATAATGGTAAAGGTGATCCTCTAACACATGTTAAGACTTTTCAAACAATATGTACTGATTTTGCTTATGACCAAAGGTTGCTTGCAAAACTGTTCACTAGAACATTAAGAGACAAAGCCCTACAATGGTATTGCTCATTGCCTTCTTACTCTATTACTTCTTTTGAACAACTTGCAAATGCTTTCATTCAACAATTTCAAAACAATATAAGTCCTAAAGTTACTTTGATTGATTTAATGCATTGTAAACAAGGTGTTAAAGAAAAAGTGACTGATTTCATTGGTAGATATAAGCATTTGTATGCTCAAATTTCCTTTCCAGTGCCTGACAATGATATTCAAAGAATCTTTATTTCTAATTTACAAAAAGATATTCGAGACAAACTTCTGTTTTCTGAGTTTACTTCTTTCCAATAGTTGTGTGCAACTCTTCACAATGATCAACTGACTATGAGTCAAATGGAACAATCACATCCTATGGCTCCGAGTGATAAGGGTGATAGCAGTCAACAACCATTTGGGAAGTTTAAACCGAATAGAGATTCCATCAAATTCAATGAAAACATCATCAACAACAATGTGAATGCAGCATCAGGTGTGCCTCCTATTTCTAAATTTTTCAAGAAAGAAAGAAAGTATACTCCTTTGAATGAATCATTGCATAGTATTATGAATAAGTTATTGGAACAAAATGTGCTTACTCTTCCTCCTATAAGACAGATTGATCCTGCAAAGATTACTTCACGTTATTTTGATAACAAAGCTTTTTGTCAATTTCATCGTCAGCCTGGGCATGATACTGAAAAATGTTTTTCTTTAAAGGGTAAAATTCAAGATTTGATTGATAATAATACTATTTCTATTTCTGGAGTGAATGATAAAGGCAATACATCTGTAGCTCCTCCTAATCAAAATCTTCAGATTTTCACTGATCCATTACCTTCTCATACCTCTAATGCAATTGAGGCTAATGATTCCTCTCTCTCATCTGATGGTCTTGTGTCTATGACTCCGAATGTGATTAACTTTGTAGAGCAGCAAGAAAACCCTAAAGAACCTTCCATCACATTTGATTCCAGTGAAACCATTAGGGCACCTGATGGTCCTTTATACATAGTTGCGAAAGTCAAGAATACACCTTGCCATGGAGTGCTTATTGATCCTTCATGCATGATTAATGTTATTACTGAAGAATTTCTTTTTACTTTGCAATTGAATCATGTGATATATGACAAAATAGATGTGATTGTGAAACTATTTGATACATTTTCTTCTCCTACAATTGGTTCTATTACATTGCCTATTGAGGTCCATAACAAATCCCTTGATGTGGACTTTGCTATTATTCCATCTTCCCAACAATTTCGTGTGAAGCTAGGCTATCCTTGGCTATCTTCCATGAAAGCTATTGCTTCTCCTATTCACAAGTGTTTGAAATTTCCCCATAATGGTGAAGTTGTTACTGTCAATCATAGTCTCTTTAAACCAGCTGAAAGAACCTCTAGTGTTCCTATTGATTATTTTTGGCCTAAACAATTCCAATCTCTTCCTCTGCGAAGTGATCATCTTTTCAAATCTTATCAAAAGTGGAAAATAGATATGATCCTATCTCTAAGTGAACCTAGAACACCTAAACTTGATATTCCTATCATTCTTGAGAAGGAAGTTCTTCCTTTGAAAGATAAAACTAATGTCTTTCCTCAAGAAGATTCCCAACCCGTTCCCATGGATGTGATTATGTCTATGCCTAATAAACCTTCTAAGAGTAGACCTATACCTCGTCGTCATGATGGACTTGGTCTTCTTCCTAAACCAAATATTCCTCCTTTGTATGGAGCAGTCCCTCCTCCTTCTTTTTATAGAGAGAAGAGACCTTGTTCTTCTCCTATTATCCAGCCTAAGAGACCACAACCTAAACACCCAAGTGCTAAGGATGAGAACATTCCTCCTCCTCAATCTTCTTCACTTCCTACTAAGACTAGACAAAATCATTCTGCACGTGAACGCTGATGAAAGTGTCGTCTTAGAGCTCAAACTTTGCAATCCCCAAAAACACCTTCAACAAGCATTATTCCATTTTCTCCAAAATCTCCAAAACATAAGATGCATGATGGTCTTGATCCTGTGCGAATTAAAGACCCTATTTTTATAAATCTTGATGATGCTATAGATGAAAATGTTACTTCTCTTGCTTCTGATAGTGAATATGAACTTGTTGATATTGATAACCATTTATCTAATGAATTTTCTAAAGCACTTATCCTAGCTCCTAGACAAGAACAACGTGGCTTGGAACATGAACATAGCCCTTGTTTGGATCTTGTGATAGCTCCATCTGCTGTGTTGAATGTTCCTCCTCTAGCATGTTCCCTGCCTTCCCGAAACATTGATCAGCAAGATCGAGGGGTAGATGACGTGCTAGACTAGTTACATTAGCATAGCAGATTCTCTCCTCCTCTCTTGTGTTACTTCTTCTATATGTTATTTTCATTCTTCTATTTGTTGTCCTTGGTGTTGTCTACTTGAGGACGATGCAAAGCATTGAGATCTCTTTTGGTCTCTCTCATGTTGACTCAAAAGACACATGTGTTCCCTTCTTCTAGGTGACCTTCCTTGATTGGGGAATGAAGAACAATTATGCATACATACATATGATATACATGAATTATCATACAACATACTGACCCCAAGGAATGTGAAGTTACCTTGTGCTTTGTGTTTTGTGTCTATTATCCTTGGGTTTATCTCACACTTGGGGGCTAAATCCTTGCGATAACGTGCTCCTTTCCTTTCTCATTTCTTATGTGTATCACTACGTTAAAACAATCACCCCCATTGAGGCGTGTGCGATCGCTTTAACGTAAGGGGGCATACATCCCGTTCATATCTTTTCAAGATACTTGAAAATTTCTTGACAAATTTAGCTTTGCCTTGAAAATTTTTGATATCTTTCTTGCATGACTCATAGTGAGGGAACCTTACTACTGACAGTCATGGTTCTCCCTCATGATCTTCCCTTTTACTTTGTCAATCGAATTCGTAAGATCCTTAGTCCACTGGGGGCTTGGTGTGTCTTGCCTCCTTGACGTGGTGAAAGTCTTTCAATATTGTTTCCTTGTACTTTACCAGAAGTATGAGCATACATACTCCCGCTAAAGTGGGGGCTAAATGTAGCGTCCTAAAATTGTGACACTTGCAATTTCAACCACATTTGGGTCTGCACGATGGTGACGCAACACTGAACCTGAATGGAGACCCCGAAACTTTCTCACGACACCAAAAACTGCATTTTCTTGCACCCTGGCCTGAACCTCCTTTGCACCCTGCTGTTTTGGGCCCGGTCTCTTTTGGACTTCGGGTCTTTATGTTTGCAAATTGGAAAATTATCTTTCCTGGTCGGCCTAAGGTCGGGAAAATCAGTCTATCAGCCCTAAATGACAAGTATATAAACTCCATTTTTCTCTCCCATTTGGGTAGAGGAAATAAAAGGAGGTCATATGTGTACAAGTGTGGAAATTATACTCAAGCATTCAAACATTCAAGCATTCCTTCAAGCAATTGATCATTTCAAGTCTCCATTCAAGGCTAAGTGTTGCATTCAAGACAAGGATTCAACCATTGAAGAGGAGATCACTTACTACATACTACTACAACATACAACATACAACATCTATACCTTCGCACATAAGGATAAAAACATCCTTACAACAAGGTATTAGTACTTGTTTTACATTACAGACATTTACATTTACAGCATTGCTCATTTCTTGGTTAATTCCAAAACCGAGGTTTGACCTAAAGGCAAACCCCTAATCCCTAACCCCCCAATTGTCTTCGCTTTTCAGTGTGTAGGTTGCAGGTACGCGGCTGAAATTGAAGATCTAGAATCCTTGTGCAGAGATGAACAGATCCCCCTTCGTTTCACGGATTTTTCGGAGGACCGTGGCGTTCGGGCGCCATCGTCCTGGCAACTTTCGCTCAAATTTGCAGGATAGCGCCGTATCGACATTTTACTGCTAATTCCAGGTCCACAGCTTCATACTGTATTCCTATCTCAGTTTATAAGCGAATCTTTGTCACTTTCTATGCATTCCTAGCTTAATTCTTCTATGCACATTCTTTACAAAAGAGGGTAGCCTTGCTATCATAACCCTTGAAACTCATTTAGCATCCAATCTTGCATTGCGTGGGATTGGATCTTGTGGGTTTCAACCCCTCTTTTGAATGTAAAGTCTCTCCCCTAAGTGAAAACCATCAACCCTAGTAAATCTCCCTTCTCTCTCCTTGGAGTTGGAAGAGGGGAGAGCAACTAGGGTTCGATCGCGATTTTCCGCTTACAAAAACATAACCAAAAAAACCATTCACCACTTAACACAATAATTTTTGATGTGGAAACCTAAATGGGAAAAACCATGGTGGGGATGAATACCCACAAGTATTATAAACTCTTTTGAAGTTTGCCCTATTAGGAGGCAAGCCTTGTTAGAAGCTTTACATAAATATCTTGTTAGGGACCACCTAATTAGGGGATTGACTATAATGCCCTATTAAAAGAAATAGTCTGTTAGGAGTAACCTTGATAGAGGGTTTGAAATCCAAGCTAGTGGATTGCCTTGTTAGAGGATTTAGAGAGCACTAATCCTATTAAAGCTTACTCGGTTAAGGGATTTAACTATTGTAAATGTTAGAGAACAACAGGGTTTTGCTAATCTGCTAAATAGAACTATTTTGCTTGATCAGATCCTTTTCATGTTCCTATCTGCCTTCAAACATCCTGCAGATACTCCTTCTAGTTTGGCAATCAATCACACTGACACTTAACCAAAATTTCCCACACTACAATGAAACAACTCATCAACCTTAAAAGAAAAACAATAGGTCAGTAACACATCACAAACCTAAGATCTCATAGAGATTACAAAAAAATCAGTTCAAACATGACTATTGGATTACATAGCAATCATTTCACATTGTACAAGACAACATCGACTGCTCCTTGATCACTGCTTCATCAAATCTTGTAACTCATCACGTAGTTTCCTCTTCATGCTATGCACTCACTCATTCCCAAGATAAAAAAGTTATCTCTATGCGCCAAAACAAATTTATAACTCTTCACGTGCAACATGCATACATGGCATGATCACCTCCAATCACTATTTGATCATAGATCAACACAACCGATTCACCAAGCTCCATTGGTTAGGGTTTGGCATATCAATAGGTAGGGTTGCCGATTTATCTCACTGCTTCTATAGTAATACCTTTTTCCTTCACTTTCTCAACTACTAGTTGCAATACGACTCCATTACCAGTTACAATTGACATCAATGACAACACAATAGTTCATCAATGCAATCTTCATGCAAATGCCAATAATCTCCCCCTTTGGCATTGATGGCAATACAAATAGCAATACCCTTTGATTGTGATGATTGAGAGTAATGCACATACACAGGTATAGGAATCCTGGTTTACATTTTACCATGTACTCTCCTTCAACCGAGTCTTCATGTCTTTAGCTAGTAACTGGCTATAGTTATTCTCCCTATCAATCACACAGCTCTTCTCCCCCTTTGACAACAATGCCAAAGTGAAAGTAAAACATGTTGTGTCATACTTCACTATCTACATCAACAATCTATAGCTTGATGCTCCCCCTATGGAGTATCTCCACTTTACACCAATCCTTCTTCAATATTCTTCAATTAGCTCTGAGACTGATGTCTTCCACATATGATCAATTCACCTCATGTAGGGGCACAACCCCTAGCTGACCTCTAAGATACTCAAAAGTAGTCTTAGGCAGAGGTTTAGTAAAGATATCCGCTAGCTATTCCTTAGTAGATACATTCTCTAGTAATACATCTTTACTCCGCACTTTATCCCTCAATAAATGATATAGTCTTTGCTTCTTGCTACTCCAAGACACAAGCCTTCCTCCAAGAAAGAATGCACCTCCAGTTGTGCTCTTCCTGTCATCAACATTTCCTGCCCAGTCTACATCTGTATGGACTTTCAAATCAAAATTAACTGCATATGGATACCATAATCCATAATCAATAGTACCTTTCAAATATCTGAATATCCTTTTAGTCACTACCATGTGTGTTTCCTTTGGGTTCTTTTGAAATCTGGAAACTAATCCCAGTGCATGAGCAATATCCAGTCTATTGTGAACAACATAATGTTGTTTTCCTATCATAGACCTATACTCATTTTCATCAACGGATGTGACATCATCCTCCTTAGATAGTTTACAACCTATAACCATTGGTGTCCCAAGTGGTTTAAAGTCTCCCATTCCAAATGTCTTTAATACCTCTTTCACATATTTGGACGGTGTGATAAAAATACCACTGTTCATCTGTTGAATTTGCAAACCTATGAATAATTTTATCTCTCCAACCAGAGACAAAAATAATATCATCCACAAACACTTCACTAGCCAGTATCTTGTCTCCTTTAGTCTTGAGATATATATTGTTGTCTTCACTAGTTCTTTGAAAACCTATCTTCACCAAGTGTGAATGTATTCTTTCATACCATTATCTTGGTGTTTGCTTCAACCTATATAGTTCCTTGTGTAGTTTACACACCATATCCTTTGCATCAGTCAAAGCATAACCATTAGGTTGTTCAATGTAGACTTCCTCTTCCAGTATTACATTTAGAAATGCTGACTTCACATCCATCTAATATACTTTGAATCCCTTATATGTTGCAAATGCAAGTCCTAACACCTTCCAATCTAGAAATTGGTGCAAATGTCTCTCCATATTCTTCTCCTTCCTGTGCATAACTATTGCAAAGCAATCTAGCTTTGTTTCTGACTACTACTCCATCTTCATTCAGTTTATTTTTTAATACCCATTTAGTACCTATCAATTTTTTGTTCGCTGGTCTGGGTACTAGGGTCCATGTATTATTCTTCTCAATCTGGTCACACTCCTCTTCCGTAGCCTTGATCCATTGATCATCTCCAAAGACTTCCTTTGCAGTTCTAGGCTCAATAGTGGAGATCATATAAGAATTCTCTCTAATTCTTCTTCTGGTTAACACACCAGCATCTTTATCTCCAATAATCTGGTCAGGATTGTGATTGAGTCTCACATACCTTGGAATAACATGATCATTATCATCAGATTCTTCTTCCTCACTATCTTCATCTTCAGTATAATCTACCTGTTCCGAATGATCTAGTGCAGCAATATTAATTTCACCAACTTCTGGCTTCACCAGTTAAGGGTCCAAAATCAAAATGTAAGGTACATTTTCCTTATTCTCTTCACTGGTTTCTCTTGAAACTTCAGGACACTCATCTACTCAGACATCAACACTTTCAATGATCTTTTGTGTCCAGTTGTTGTAACATTTGTAGGCTTTTCTCTTTGTGGAGTAACCAAGAAATATGCCCTCATCACTCTTAGCATCAAACTTTCCAACATAGTCACCTCTCTTGATAAAATATTTATTGCCAAAAACCTTAAAGTAACTGACATTAGGTGATCAACCATACCAGTATTCATAAGGAGTTTTATCCTTACCTCTTTTAACCAATATCTAGTTCATAGTATAGACAGTTGTGCTAACAGCTTCTCTCTTGAAAGTTTTAGCTACACCTCCTTGTATTAGCATCATTCTAGCTACTTCAACAACTGACCGATTGTTCCTCTCTGCAATACCATTCTATTGTGGTGTCCTAGGTGCAGAAAGCTGCCTCTTAATTCCATTTTCTTCACAATATCTAGTGAATTCCTCTAAAGTAAATTCACCACCTTGATTAGTTCTCAAGCACTTTATCTTCTTTCCACTTTCCTTTTCAGCTAGGGCCCTGAATGCCTTAAACTTGCTAAAGGCTTCTATTTTGTCCTTCAAGAATGTGACCCACATCATTATTGAGCAATCATCAGTGAAGATTATAAAATATCCATCACCTTGAATACTTCTAGTCCTTATTGGTCCATAGAGGTCCGTATGAACCAAATCTAACAAATGTTCTACTAACAAAGATTTTCTCTTAAAAGTTGAGGATGCCATCTTTCCTCACTGACATTCCTTAGATAGAGCATTCACCAGTTTGTGCAACTAAGGCAAACCTCTTACAAACTTAGACTTACTGACTTTGACTATGTTATCAAAGTTTACATGAGAAAATCTTCGATGCCAAAGACAATTATCTTCTACTTTAGCAATTAAACAATAGTTGACTCTAGGATTTAGGTGAAACAAGTTACCTTTTATCTGCTTGCCATTTACAATCAGTTCACCTTTTCTTCCATAGATTTTCCACATACCATTCTTGAATTACAATGGATAACCTCCATCATTGAGTTGAGATACACTCAAAAGATTGTGTTTCAATCCTTCAACCTAGTAGACATCATCTGCATAGCTCTTTCCATTAAGAGATATGGTTCCCTTTCCTTTTACCATGCAGGGTGAGTCATTTCCAAATCTCACAACACCTCCATCAAATTCCTTCAAAGTAAGAAACTTGCTATGATCACCGGTCATGTGGTGTGAACAACCATTGTCTATAATCCAATCATCAAAACTATCCATTCGAGAAACTAATGGCTTCTGATTAGATGTCTCCTCTTTAATGGAAACAAATACAATGTCTTCATTTGCATCTCCCTCAGATTCCTCATATGTGATTCCTCCATGAACGGCAATGAGGCAATCTCTTTTCCCTTTTCCTTTGTACTTCTTGTACTTCTCGCATTTATGCTCATTCTCTCCATTTGGACAGTTAGTTGCAATATGTCCAATCCGATTACATGCAAAACACTTCAAAGGTAATTTACCTCTATACTTACTGGTACCTATGGGTAACTTCTTGGCCAAAAATGCTTCAAGCTCGATTAGATTGTCTTCATCATCAACTTCTCTATTGGATCTTGACTCATGACTGTGACTAACATCTCTTCTTTTCCTTACAAGTGGATTAGAAACTAAAGCTCTAAATGGAGACTTCAATTTCTAAACACTTCTATCAAAACTATTTAATTCAAATGCAGTAAGTTTACCAATGATGGAGTTAAGAGTTACCTTTGTTTTATCAATAGACTTGAGTTCCTGAATGGTTGCAACTCAGATAGTGTAGATTTGTAGAAGGGTTCTCAACAACTTACTAAGGACTATGGTATCATCCACTTTACCACCAACACTTTTGATCTCACTGATTATCTCCTTGATCCTCTAACCATACTGTTGAATATTCTCACCTTCAGCCATCTGCATGTCATCAAATTTACCTCTTAGACTCTCCTCTTTGACAATCTTCACATGCTCATCTCTGCTATAGATATACTCAATTTTCTTCCACACATCATAAGCAGTCTCCAAACCATGGACATCAACATACTCTAAATCAAACAGGGAACTGATAATGGCCTCCAATGCTTGATTATTCTCTTGTTGCTCCTTCTTTTGACCATCAAACAAAATCCCACTAGGTAAGGTATATTTGGTAACAACATGTTCCCAATACTGACTTCCTAATCTTTTAATATATATCTTCATCCTATCACTTTATATTTTTTAGTTTTCCCTATTAAACTGCAAACCTTCTTTCTTCATCATGTTCATCTAGATATTTACCTCAAGCTGTTAGGCTTAGACACTAGAGGACTTGAAATGCTCTGATACCAATTGATGATATGATGAATCAATAAGGATCCAGACAACTACTGAGAGGGGGGGGCTGAATTAGTAGATGGAAAACAAACTAAACTTTCACCATACTCAAAACTCAACTCATAAATCAATCATTGAACTAACTGGTTCAAACACTGAACTACAAAATGCAATAACACTATCAGGTACACTGGTTGACTAGCATACCAAAATAATAGTATAACAAATCTGAAACTCTCAAACCATTTAACCAATACATAAAACCTCTTTTCTAACATTAGTAAAAGCACATTTCAGATTACTGTCACTCATCTTAACACATCTAAGTAGATTTACTAGTTAAACAAATTAACCATATCAAAACATAACCACAAAAATCATTCACCACTTGACACAATGATTTTTGATGTGGAAACCCAAATGGGAAAAACCATGGTGGAGATGAATACCCACAAGTATTATAAACTCTTCTAAAGTTCATCCTATTAGGAGCCAAGCCTTGTTAGAAGCTTTACAAAAATGTCCAAGCTATTAGGAGTAACCTCGATAGAGGGTTTGAAATCCAAGCTAATGGATCACTTGGTTAGAGGATTTAGATATCACTAAGCCTATTAAAGCTTACCTGGTTAAGGGATTTAACTTTTGTAATTGTTAGACAACAATAGGGTTTTGCTGATCTGGTAAATAACACCACTCTACTTGATCAGATCCTTTTCATGCTCCTATCTACCTTCAAACATCCTGCAGATACTGTAGATACTCCTTCTGGTTTGGCAATCAATCACACTGACACTTAACCAAAATTGCCAACACTACAACAAAACAACTCATCGAACTTATAAGAAAAATAATAGGTCGGTAACACATCACAAACCTAAGATCTCATAGAGATTACAAACAAATCATTTCAAACATGATCGTTGGATTACAAAGAATCATTGCACATTGTACAAGACAACCTCGACCACTCCTTGATCACCGCCTCATCAAATATTGTAACTCATCATGTGGTTTCCTCTTCATGCCATGCACTCTCTCATTCCCAAGATAAAACAATTATCTCTAGGCACCAAAACAACTTTCAAACTCATCATGTGCAGCATGTATACATGGTATGATCACCTCCAATCACCATTTGATCATAGATCAACATAGCCGATTCACCAAGCTCCATCGGTTAGGGTTTGGCATATCAATAGGTAGGGTTACTGGTTGATCTCACTACTTCTATAATAATATTGGTTTCGTTCACTTGCTCAACTATCAGTTGTAATACAAATCCATTATCGGTTACAATTCACATCAATGACAATACAATAGTTCACGAATGCAATCTTCATGCAAATGCCAACAATTGGTACCGATTTTCCTTTGTATTGTAATATTTTCACCTACCTCCATGATAAAAACCTTCCACCAAACCTTTCTAATAACCAATGTTGTACCTTCATTAGACAAACCTCTTGCAATACCATCATTGTTGATACCCTTTACCATAGAGGTCTTGATGTTACTCTCCTTAAATGTTTAGAGAGTGAGGAAACTCAAATTGCATTCTATGAAGTCCACAAGTATATGTGGGGCTCACTATAGTGGTCCAACTTTAGATAAGAATATTATGAGGACTGGTTACAACAGGCCCCTAATGGAGAAAATGCAAACAATGCCAGATACATGGAGACTTGATGCATGCACTAGCACAAGAGTTACAACAAATCACCACAATTTGGCCCTTTTGTCAATGGGGATTTGTTCTCATGGGAAAGATTCACCCTCCATCACCTAATGCCCTTAAATTTATCATCACAAGCACTAAGTATTTCATGAAGTGGATTAAGCTACTCCCACCACCTATATCAGTAGTAAGCAGATAGTCATATTTATCTTGAAGTACATCATCTATTGATATGGTGTTCCCATGTTCATCATCATAGATATAAAACATCCCTACAAAAATCAAGATTTTTATGAGCTTTGTGAGGAACTCCATATCCAACATTGCTTTTATAGTCCCTACTACCCTCAAGGTAACGGTCAAGCTGAAGCATCTAGCAAAACTATTATGAAAATTTTCAAAAAGATAGTCAGTAATGCTAGCCATAATTAGCATGTACAGCTCAACCCAGTCTTATGGGCCTATTGAACAAGTGTCTGCACCCCTACTGTAGCTACACCTTATTCACTTGTCTATGATGTCAAAACTATCTTGTCCATTGAGGTCAAGTTATCGTCTTTATGGGTTTCTTTGTACAATCTAATCAGTGATGATGATTATAGATTCTCTTGCTTGTAGGATAGAATTGCTAGATGAGAACATAAAGAATGCATTTAATCACCTTAAGTCATATAAGCAATGGATGAGATGCAATTAAAATTACAAGGTGAAACCCCACACATTTGAGGTAGGTAACTTGGTCCTTAGAAAAAACGCAAAAAATCATCAAGATAGAGAGAAAAGGGGCAAGTTTGAACCAAATTGGCTTGGACCTTATGTCATCACAATAGTTTATCGCTCAGGTGCATATTAGTTATCCACACCAAAAGGGGATCTATTGGATAATCTAATCAACAACATGCACCTTCATAGGTTGTACACATAACTTTTCAAAGAATCCCATCAAAAATTCAAAAAATATTGAAAGTACAAAAAAAATCATCATTTTGGTGAAAACTTGGTAAACAAGCATCTTGTGACACAATAAAAGAGTATAAAAATTGAAAAATATTAAAGAGAAATAAAACTTCCCAATGGTGAAAACCACTTTAGTGGTACCTTGGGCAAGTACCATGGCAAAAAGCGAGTTATCGATGCCATGTGGAGGGACTTTTGATCCACCCTCCTTTAAGATTCAATTCCACCCTTTCACTTTTCACACACCCACATCCTATAAATCCATAATAAAATCATCCATCCCATCATGGATTGTTATTCATCTACCTAGGATCGACTCACCAATCATAATAAAATCCTCTTTCACCTATTTTCTTTACCCATAATAAGTAAGGTCTTATCTATAACTAGGGGAAGATCCTAAACCTAGTGATAGAACTAAGTCCTTGGCATCGCATGTTGTGAGGAGTATAATCTTTTCATTCCTTCCTTCTTTCCATTCACAATCCACAATAAAAAGTCATTTGCATTGCCAATCTATAGTAAAGTTTCCACTTTTCTTCATAATAATGTATCAGTTTCATGGAGTAAGTCAGTTGCAGATAAGATACAAGAAGTATTGGATTTTCAACTTGAAGCAATCTTTTGATAGATTTAAACTTTAATAGATTCTTTAGCACCATCTATCATTTATTAGGATCACAACATTGTGACGAGATCAAACATGTTAATATATGTCGTGAGAACACATTTGTGACTTGAAGGTATCAATATTTGTCTGTGTTGCATATTTAGTTTTCTTTTGATTTGATCTTTTGCAGTGTGATATTTCCTATGCTTCGTAAGGATGTCTATGGACTAAAGTGACTAGGATGGGGCAAGAATACCTACTTGTTATTGGTGGATTGTCTCTTAGTAACACTATGGCTTGTGCAAGGATATGAGGATACTATGGGTCTAGTGTGAATACAGTCATTCCTTGTTTGTGAATATTTGATCTCCATACAAATGATAAACTAACTATTTAGGTCAAACCTATATTTGGATGGTCATAAACATTTGCCACAATAAACACTCAATGATGATAACACACAAGAAGCTCATTTCAACTCCATATCTTCTACCTTTCATCACTTAATTTCTTCATTTCCCTTACCCCATGTAATCACACAACATTTGATTGAGTATAATCACACACAAAAAATAAAGTCATGCATATCATCACTATCTCATAATCATGCACACACATCCTGCATCCATTGGGTTAGTACATAATGATCATTCCAATGAACAATGTCATCATAAGAATCATAGTATAGGACATGCATCAACGTCATACTATTGGAATAAAAAATAATGTTATGTAAAAATATCTCACATACATAAGTGTGTCATAAGTATATAATAAATAGAATTATACATAAACCATATTGCATCCATCATAAGTACACATACATCAAATAGATCATCATGTATAACTGCAACATAGAAATTATCAATAATAATAACAAGCCCATAAACATATTAATATGATCATATCACATATAACATTACATATAATAACTACATCAGCAGGATAGAACATCATATACATTTCATGCATATAGAATCATCATAATATCGTCACCAGGTATAGGTATCATGTCATATATCTCAAAAATTAATGTCATAATACAATGACGTCAATATAAAAAAAATGGCTACAAAATCACCCATGGGTGTCTACATCATCATACAAAAACAAAATGTTGATACTGGATCTAAAAGGAGATATGATGAACTCTCGCCCTCTGATCATGCTGTTCTATGTCAATGTTGAGCTCATGATGGTCCAATCCCTCCTAAACTTGTAGTGGTCCCTACTCTTGATGGCCCCATGACCCATACACTATCATATCTCTATCATTGTGTGAGCTCCAAACTCATCAAAAAATAGTCACCTCTCTAATTGGCTGGCATATTGTGGATTCATATAAGTTCCACCAATAAGCTATCTCCTAGGCAGGCTTGAAAGCATACTCCATCCATAAGGCAACATTTCCCTCCTTTGTCGCCCAAATACTCTTTATAGCAGCCTCTACTTTGCCATACCCCTCTATAGCCATATATCTCTCAATTGTCATAGTTTGTACCTGGTCCTATAGGGAAGCAATCTTACTAGCCTACATATGAACCTATATCTCCAAAATCCAAATATGGGCTCTTGAGGCCCCAAAATTGGTTAGCTCCTCCCAAATCCATACATCTCCACCATCGGATTTCTCAAATTTACCCTCCACATCCCATCCCTGTCTTGGTGAGCCATATCTAGTGGCCTCCCAACCTTGTTCTACCTCTCCCTTAGTCTAGGGAGGTGTAACCTAAGGCTCCTAGATACCTATTGTGCCTATTCTCCTGGTATCTATATTTGTGCACCTAAAACCTACGTCCTATCTCGGTCTTATCCTCGTTTACTCTTTGGTGGCCTTAGTGGCCATCCACCCCTAGCATCCCCCTCATCATCTCCCTCAGAGTCATTCCCTCTCCCTCCCCTCCTCCTCCTTGATGGTCCCTCCTCATCCATATCATCCTCTAATCAAGGCATGGGATCTCTTGATCTTGTTAGTTGTGGGAATGAGTGTGCATGGATGGAAGCCTCATAAAAGAGCATTATGCATGCACTTACAACATATAGCCTCAAATCCCAAGGAACTGGTGTTAATACCAAAAACTTTGCAATTGCTACCTCATATGATAGGCATGTTTGCATCTCTCACCTAATGTGAGAAAACTCAACAGGTCCTAGTGGTTGTCTGTATCCACCACAATTGTCTAGATACCCTATCAGGTAGGTGTCTCTCAATGATATATACAATCCAACCTATCAAACACCTGGTCTAAAAATAGTATGGGAACTCCCAATCATCCTCCTCCTGTGGATTATAGTCTAATGGTATGATGAAAGAATAAGGATCCGGTCAACTACTAAGAGGGGGGGGGGTGAATCACTAGATAGAAAAACTGATAAAATTTCACCTTACTCAGAAATAACCTCTCAACTAAACTTCAAAATTGACAAGTTAAACCACTGAACTATAAATGCAATATCTCCATCAGAATAAAACTCTCAAGATAAAATGGTTGACTGTTACAACAAAAAATAGTAAACAACGTGAAACTCACAATCATCCAAATACTTTTACTTGACATAAGTAAAACCTTATTTCAAATTGTTACTGGTTAACATAACTTATCAAAGTGAAATAAGTAGTTAAGCAATTTAGCCATATAAACATAACCACAAAAACATTCACCACTTGACACAATATTTTTGATGTAGAAACCTAAATGGGAAAAACCGCATTGAGATGAGACTCACAAGATAACTATCTGAATTCTTCTAAAGTTTGCCCTGTTAGGAGCCAAGCCTATTAAAGCTTTTACAAAAAGTCTCGTTAAGAATATATCTTGTTAGGGACCACTCGGTTAAGGGATTGAATATAATGCCTTGTTAGAAGCAATACCCTGTAAGGAGTAACCTTTGTAAAGGATTTATAATCCATGCTAATGGATCACTCGGTTAGAGGATTTGAATAACACCAAGCCTATTAGAGCTTACCCAGTTAGGGGATTTTACTGCTGTAATTGTTAGAAAATAATAAGAGTTTTCTGATCTGTTAGAATAACACTTCACTTGCTTGTTCAGATCCTTTTCATTCTCCTATCTGACTTTACTCAAACTACAGATACATCATCCGGTTTGGTAACCACACACTCAATTCAACTTTGCCAACACTTAAACTAAAATAACTAATCGACCTTATAAACAAATCATTTAGTTTGGTAACACAACAAAACCCTAATTCTCTCATAGAGATTACAAAAAAGTCAGTTCAGGTATGACCATTGGATTACATAACAATCTCTGCACATCATTCAAGAAATGCTCGACCGCTCCTTGATCATCGCTTCATTGAACTTAGTAACTCATCACATGCTTTGCATTACATGAAATATACTTGCTCATTCCCTAGACAAAAAAGCATTAACTTAATGCACCAAAAACTCTTTGAAAATCTCTTCATACAATATGCATACATGTCATAATCATTACCACTCATCATCAGATCATAAACCAATTTAACCAATTCACCAAACTTAATCAATTAGGGTTTATCAAAACAATAGGTAGGGTTTACTGGTTCAACTTTCCAATCCCTAGCAATATCGGTTCACTCCTCAAATTACCTATCGGTTATAGTTCCTTTCACTTAACTCTTCCTACCGGTTACAAAACAACATTACAACAATATCATTACTAGTTTATTGACATTAATGACAACATAACAAATCATTATTACAATCTTCATGAAAATGCCAACAATCTCCCCCTTTGGCATTGATGGCAATACAAATATCAATACTGGTTGTACGTCTTCTGGCTATACAAATATCAATACTAGTTGTACATCTTTTGTCTGGCAATACAAATATTAATACTATGTACTCTCCTTGTCTTCAGCTTGTAGCTGGATGTACATCTTCTCTCTATCAATCATACAATTTTTCTCCCGATAATCACATAGTTCTTCTCCCCTTTTGAGAACAATGCCAAATCAAAAGTAAAACATGCAATGTAAAACTTCACTATTCATCATAAATAATCTGCAGCTTGATGCTCCCCCTTTGGAATAACTGCACTCCTACACCAATGCTATTGTAAAATTTTGCAAGTAACTTCGGGACTGATGTAATCTACATAATGCTTAATTGACCTCACGAAGGGGTACAACCCCTAGCTGAATTCTAAGATACTCAAAAGTAGTCTTAGGCAAAGGTTTAGTAAAGATATCTACAAGCTGCTCCTTGGTAGAAACATTCTCTAAGATCACATCTTTACTCTGCACTTTTTCCCTCAAGAAATGATACTTCAATTCAATGTTCTTGGTTTGTGCATGCAAGACAGGGTTCTTTGAAATATTTATGGCACTAGTATTGTTACATAAGATCTTTATACGTTCTATAAACTTCATCTTGAAACCTTCCAAAATGTGTCTCATCTAGATATACTGGGTACAATTGATATAAGAAGCAACATACTCAGCTTCAGTAGTAGACTATGAAATACAACTCTGCTTCTTGCTACTCCATGAAACAATTCTTCCTCCTAGAAAGAATGATCCACTAGTTGTTCTTTTCTGGTCATCAACATTACCTGCCCAATCTGCATCTGTGTACACCTTCAAGTCAAAGTTTCCTTCATATGGATACCATAATCCATAGTCAACAATACCATTCAAATATCATAAAATCCTCTTGGTTGCTATCAAATGTGTTTCCTTAGGATTCTTCTAAAATCTAGCAACTAGACCAGCTACATGAGATATATCCGATCTATTGTGAACAACATAGTGCAATTTCCCCATCATTGACCTGTACTCTTTCTCATCAATAGATGTGGCTTCATCTTCCTTAGACAACTTACAACCTATAACCATTGGTGTCCCAACTGGTTTATAGTCACTCATACCAAATGTCTTTAATACCTCCTTCACATACTTAGACTATGTAATGAAAATACCACTCTTCATTTGTTGTATTTGCAAACCTATGAAATTTTTTATCTCTCCCACTAGAGATATTTCAAACTCACTTTTCATTTCATTTGCAAAGTCATTGCTCATGTCATCATTTCCTCCAAATATGATATCATCTACAAACACTTCACTGACCAGTATCTTATCTCCTTCAGATTTGAGATATATGTTACTATATTCATTGGTTCTGTAAAAACCTATCTTCATCAAGTGTGAATGAACCCTTTCATACCATGCTCTAGGTGCTTTCTTTAATCCATATAATGCCTTGTGCAAATTACTTACCATGTCCTTTTTATTAGTTAAAGCATAACCATCTGGCTGCTCAATGTATACTTCTTCTTCCAGTATTCCATTCAAAAATGTTGACTTCACATCGATCTGATATACTTTGAATCCCTTATGAGATGCAAAAGCCAGTAAATTTCAAACACCTTCTAGTCTAGCAACTGGTGCAAAAGTCTCACCATAATCTTCTCCTTCTTCTTGTGCATAACCTTTGCAAACCAATCTAGCTTTGTTGTGGACTACAACACCATCTTCATTTAGCTTGTTCCTGAATACCTACTTAGTACCTATTGCATTTTTATTCACCGATCAGGGTACTAGGATCCATGTGTTGTTCTTCTCAATTTGTTTAAGCTCCTCCTCCATAGCTTTAACCCAACGATCATCTCCAAATGCTTCCTTATCAGTTCTAGTCTCAATAGTGGAGATCATGCAAGAATTTTCTCTGATTATCTTCTGGTTAGCCCTCCAGCATCCTTATCTCCAATAATTTGTTGAGTCTCACATACCTCTGAATAAAATGATCATTATCTTTAGGTTCGTTTTCTTCATTATCATCATCTTCTTCTGAGTCTACCTGTTCTAGTTGAATTGGTACATCAATATTTTCTTTACTGGTTTTAGGTTTCACAGGTTCTGGTTCCAAAAACAAAATAAAAGGATCTTCATCCTTTTTCTCCACATTGGTTTCTCCTGAGACTTTAGGATACTCATCCACTCAAACATCAACACTCTCAATGATTCTCTGTGTTTGGTTGTTGTAACATTTGTAGGCCTTACTCTTGGTGGAATAACCACAAAATAAACCTTCATCACTTTTATCCTCAAACTTGCTAATATAGTCAACTTTCTTAATAAAACATTTACTACCAAATATTTTGAAATAACCAACATTAGGTGATCTACCATACCAGTGTTCATAAGGGGTCTTGTCCTTACCTCTTTTTACCAAAATCCTATTCATTGTGTAGACAGTTGTGCTGACAACTTCTCTCGAGAAATTTTTTGCTACACCTCCTTATATCAACATCGTCCTAGCAACTTCAACAACTGACCGGTTGTTTGTCTCTACAATACCATTCTTTGTGGCGTCTTTGGTGCAGAAAGCTTCCATTTGATACCATTCTCTTCACAATATCTAGTGAATTATTTAGAAGTGTATTCTTCAGCTTGATCAGTCCTCATACACTTTATCTTCTTACCACTCTACATTTTAGCTAAGGCTGTAAATGCCTTGAACTTACTAAATTCCTTTGTTTTATCTTTGAAGAATGTGACCCACATCGTCCTTGAGAAATCATCAGTGAAGATCATGAAATCTCTATCACCTTGAATACTTTTAGTCCTTATTGGTGCACATAGGTCTATATGAATCAAATCTAACAGATGCTCTGCGGAAAAAGACTTGCACTTGAAAGTTGAGGATGCCATCTTTCCCAATTAACATTCCTTACATAGAGCATTAACCGGTTTGTCCAACTGAGGCAAACCTCATTGTTTTGGACTTACTCACTTTAACAATGTTGTCAAAATTCAAATGACAAAATATCTTATTCCAAAGCCAACTATCATCCATTTTAACAATTAAACAGTTGCTAACTTTAGGATTCAGGTGAAACAGGTTACCTTTGGTCTTCTTTCCGGTTGCAATCAATTTACCTTTGCTCCCATAGATTTTGTACATACCATTCTTAAACTCCAATCGGTATCCTCTGTCATTGAGTTGAGCAACACTCAACAGATTGTGTTTTAGACCTTCAACCTAGTAGACATCATTTGCACTTCTCTTTCCATTAAGACAAATAGTTCCCTTACATTTAACCATGCAGGGTGAGTCATTACCAAATCTTACAACTTTGCCATCAAATTCCTTCAAAGAAAGAAATCTACTCCGGTCACCAATCATGTGATGTGAGCAACCACTATCAATGATCCAATCATCAGAATTATCCATGCGAGAAACTAAAGCTTTCTCATCAGATGTCTCCTCTTTAATGGCCACAAAGACAATGTCTTCATTAGCATCACCATCAGATTCCTCATCAGTGATACCACCATCAACTGCAATAGGACAATCTCTTTTTCCTTTTGCCTTGTACTTCTTGAACTTCTCTTGCTTGTGCTCATTATCACCATTAGGATAGTTAGCAGCTATGTGTCCAATCTTGTTGCATGCAAAACATTTCAAAGGTAAATTACCTCTATATTTACCAGTACCTCTAGAAAATCACTTGGCCAACAATGCTTCAATATCAACTAAACTATCTTCATCATCAATTTCTCTGCTCCATCTAGATTCATGACAGTGACTAACATCTCTACTTTTCCTCATAGATGGGTTAGAAACAAAATCTCTAAATGCTGATTCAAATTTCTGAACACTACCATCATAACCATTTAATTCAAAAGCAATAAGCTTACCAATGATGGAGTTAAGGGTTACCTTGGTTTTTTCAATAGATTTTATCTCCTGAATGGTAGCAACTCGAATAGCATAGACCAGTAGCAGGGTTCTCAACATCTTACTAACTACTTTGGCATTATCCATTTTACCACCAACACTCTTGATCTCACCAACTATCTCTTTTATTCTTTGACCACACTATTAGATATTCTCACCTTTAGCCATCTACATGTCATCAAACTTCTCTCTTAGACACTCTTCCTTAGCAATCTTAACATGCTCATCACCATTATAAATCACTTCAAGTTTCTTCCGTACTTCATATGCAATCTCCAGACCATGGACATCAAAATATTCTACATCCGACAAAGAACTGATAACAACCTCTAATGCTTGATTGTTTTCTTGTTGCTCTTTCTTCTAATCATTAGTCATAATCCGACTAGGTGCAACATATTGAGTATTAAAATGTTCCCAGTATTGATTTCCAAGACTCTTGATATAAATTTTCACTCTATCACTCCATATTATGTAGTTCTCTTTATTAAACTTTGGACCCTCCTTCTTCATCATGTTCTACAAGATCATTACCTCAAGCTATTAAGCTTAGATCTTAGAGGACCTGAGATGCTCTGATACCAATTGATGGTATGATGAAAGAATAAGGATCCAGTCAACTACTAAGAGGGGAGGTGGTGAATCAATAGATAGAAAAATAGATAAACTTTCACCTTACTTAGAAATAACCTCTCAAGTAAACTTTGAAACTGATAAGTTAAACCATTGAACTATAAATGCAATATCTCTGTCAAAATAAAACTGTCAAGATAAACCGGTTGACTATTGCAACATATAACATAAACAACGTGAAACTCACAATCATCCAAATACTTTTACTTGACATAAGTAAAACCTTATTTCAGATTGTTACTGGTTAACATAACTTATCAAAGTGAAATAAGTAGTGAATAAATTCAACCTTAGAAACATAACCACAAAATCATTCACCACTTGACGCAATATTTTTGATGTGGAAACCCAAATGGGAAAAACCACGATGAGATGGGACTCACAAGATAATTATCTAAACTCATCTAAAGTTCGCCCTGTTAGGAGCCAAGCTTGTTAAATCTTTTACAAAAAGTCCTATTAAGAACAGATCCTGTTAGGGCCACCCAGTTAAGGGATTGACTATAATGCCCTATTAGAAGAAATACCCTGTGAGGAGTAACCTTTATAAAGGATTTAGAATCCAAGCAAGTGGATCACCTGGTTAGAGGATCTGAATAACACCAAGCTTGTTAGAGCTTACTCGGCAAGGGGATTTTACTGTTGTAATTGTTAGAATATAACTTCACTTGCTTGTTCAAATCCTTTTCATCCTCCTATCTGCCTTTACTCAAACTATAGATACATCATCTGATTTGGCAACCACACACTCAATTCAACTTTGCCAACACTTAAACTAAAACAACTCATCGACCTTATAAACAAATAAATTAGGTCAGTAACAGAACAAAAACCTAATTCTCTCACAGAGATTACAAAAAAGTCAGTTCAGGTATGACCTTTTGATTACATAAAAATCTTTGCACATCATTCAAGAAAGCTTTGATTGCTCCTTGATCACCACTTCATCGAACTTAGTAACTCATCACACACTTTGCATTACATGCAATATTCTTTCTCATTCCCTAGAAAAAAAAATATTAACTCAATGCGCCAAAAACTATTTGAAACTCTCTTCGTATAATATGCATACGTATCATAATTATTATCGTTCATCCTTAGATCATAAACCAATATAACCAATTCACCAAACTTAATTAGTTAGGGTTTATCAAAACAACAAGTAGGGTTTACCGGTTCACTCCTGAAACTTACCTATCGGTTATAGTTCCGTTCACTTAGCTCTTCCTACCGGTTACAAAACAACATTACATCAATATCATTACCAGTTTATTGACATCAATGACAACATCACAAATCATTAATGCAATCTTAATGCAAATGCCAACATAGTCTAGATACAACCTCTAGATAGTTGTGCCAATGTCGTTGATCAGTCTCCTCCAGTACTTCATCTTTTCAAGTTGAGTTTGGGAGACAATCATATTGTACATAAAGACATATGTATTCTCTACTCTATGTCCTTTGTAACACACTAGCCCAATAACTACAATAAGCTCAAAGACCCAAATATAGAAAAATGTAACACCTGCTAATATACCATAGCCATTCAGGTATACAAGCGAATGAATATTATGGTATAAATGGACTAGCATTCATGACTCCCAAGAAAACCAAGTACCATGTGAAACCATCATATCCATGGCCCTACCCCAACCAATGAATATGCCATGTATCATGGGACCAGGATGTTAGATTCGATGATAGTCCCAAAGACACTAAGAGGGGGGGTGAATCAATGTCTAACCGGTTAATGGAATATTTGAACTTATTTATAACTTTGCAACCAAAATCAATATACCGGTAAACAAGAAACAATGCAGTAAAAAGAAATAACAACTTGACAACATAAATGCACACCATAACACATAATATTTTGGTGAGGAAACCCAATGTGGGAAAAACCTCAGTGGGATTTGTGACCCAAAATATTTACTCACTGGCCAATATGAATAAATATTACTTACAACATGGGCCTGCACATGTTGGAAGGCCAACAACCTAGAGCTCATTGTTCAATAGGAGAGTCTCACTGACTACAAAATGGATAATTAAATCCAATAAAATGTACTACTCAAAATAGCATCTCTAATGGCTAGTTCACTACTGGTTTAAGCTCAGTCAGATAACTTAACAAAAAACCTTTCGCTATCTTTACATATACCAATAATAACAACCTATCCTACTCTTCATCATACAAAATGATCTATAAGATCTCATAAATATATGAGTCTTTACAATACATCATGTCGGCTTACAAATAATTAATTACATTTATAATACAATTCATATAAACAAAACTTTGTCTCATGTCGGCCTGAGAGCTGGTATACTTCATTGTCGGTGTAATCTGGATGCCAGTGAATGTGCCTGTCAGTGCCGGTGCCAGCCGGTTATGATGTCTACGATGTCCATGCCTATGTAGAAACTTGTTACCGGTTGGTTGCCATCAATGAAAACATTAACCATATTCTCATAGAGTGTAGAATGGCAACAATCTCCCCCTTTGGCATTAATGGAAACACTCATGACAAAAATCCAAAACAGTTATAAAAAAAAATGAAGTCCAAAATCTAATCCCAAAAAGAGTATTCTCCCCTTGAGCAAGTGATCTCCTCTGTGCATTATTTTTTTCCATATTAATCCCCCTTTGACATCAATGTTAAAGGATGTCAAAAAGAATCAAAGAATACAAAAATCCTACCTCGTAGCCTATAACCAGTTCTGTACAAGTTGAAAAATGTCTGCTAAAATTAGATTCAGGCTCTACATGAATTTGTTATTTTCAGAAAGAATAGTCTTTGTTTGCTGGATCATGTCAGTTAGATAGTGCATCTATTGCTTCAATGACCGTTCCCCTTGAATTGATGCCTTTGATAGATCAACCCGCTGAGTGATAAGACTGTCCAATCTTGGACAAAGTTTTCTTTTCAGTTCTGGGGCCTTTAACCTTATTCTTGCTTTCTCTTTCTCAAGTCTCTCCAACTTCTCCTCAAAAACTGAGATAAGTTCCGAAGAACCTATCATATTATCTGCAATGTCATCTATCTCTTTATGTTTCTTCTTAATTTCCTCATCAATAGGTGGTGAGTCTTACAAGCTTCTCTATATAGCTTCTTATATTCCAAAATTGTTGAGTTAAGTGTCGGTAATAGTGAATCCATGTGCTCAGTATAGTCTTTGATGGTTTTCTCAAAGAATTGACCTTTCTCTTTATCTACTCTTTCCTTTACAATATCCTTATTCACCTTATCTGTAGTTAGAACATTTTCAGCAATAAATTTGGACAATGTGTCCAGTTTACCTAATGAATCCTCAATGTGATATATCTTACAGGTTGGTGCAATCATCTTCAAGATAGGTAATGTGTCATCAATATCCTTAAATGCTAAGGCATTGCAATCTGTTATCCTCTTAATAGAGTCCAATAGAACATCTGTTATATTAGTGGGCTTGAATTCTGCAATAGATGTGCTTGGTTTTGCAATAGATTTCCTTTCAACATATACTTGCCCAATTACCTTCACTATTTCTTCCTTATTTCCATCAATTGCTTCCTCTTTATTCACTTTATCAACTGGCTTCTCTACTTTTGTTAATACCTCTGCTTCTTTTGTTTTTTAGTTTGTATAAGAACCTTGTCAACTACTGGTTTCTCTGGCTTCGGTTTCTCTATCTTAGTTACCTTATCCTCTATCGGTTTCTCAGTCTCTAGTTGTTTAGCTTGTACCGGTATCTCGGTGTTCTGAGAGTCAATAGTGTATGTTGGTGACTCAGAGATCCCACTAATCTTAGCATCATCTGTCTTAACCTCTGCAATCTCTTTATCCACAATAATGTTAATATCTTGTGTATCTACATTCATGGTGAAAATAATTTCATAATCTGGGTTAGTGTCATCATGAGTAACTTCTTCAGTTGCCTTATCTGGTTGATTGTCTATATGTACCGGTGTCTCAGAAGTTATTGGTGGAGTATCTTATGTTGGTAGAGGAATGTTATATGTTACCTTTATAACAGGTATACTACCAATTTTTCTTTTCCCTTTGTCCTTTTGGTATACCTTAGGAAAATATTTGTCCATTTTCTATCTCTCCCTTTCCTCTTTCTTTTCTTTTTCAAAAAAGAATATGTCCCATTTGTCTGCAGTTTCATCTGCAATCTCTTTCACTCTCCCAGCCATTAGGCTAACCTGTCAGTGTCCACTCACAAAAACTAACCGGTTTACTTCAGAAATTAGTTCATCATTTTCCTCTTTAGAATTTATAGGATGTACTACCAATAATGCTTCAACCCTTTAACTTTTTATCTAGTTCCATCATTGATATTCTCTTAGCTTCTAACCTTAAATACAAGTCATTCAGCAGATCATCTACAACTTCAATCAAAACCTTCTTATAGATGTCTAAATGCAAATTAATACAAGCCTCTATAGTGTCCTTGCCATAATCTTTGAATAAATGATACAATTTATTTACATTATAGAGATTACCATCTTGTGTTATCTCATTTACCAGTTCCTTCGGTGTAAGGGTATCTAGTGTCTTAGTTTGTTGTTTCTTCTTTGGTGTTAACTTCTTCTTAGGCTACCTTATAACATGCTGCTTTGTCCTTAATTTCCTTGCCTTTTTAGGTGAAGGAGAAGGTACTGGTGAGGTTTTTCTCTTCTTCCTATCTAATCTTTTGAACTCAGCTACTTTTCCACTATTTGTATCGGAAGAAGTGACAACCGGTGAAACATGAGCTTCCAGTTTTAGTCCTTCTAGTTCACTAGCAGATATACCACTCAAGTTCATTACATTTTCTTTAACCTCCTTAGCCATCAACCTTTAACAAAAAGTTAAAGGTTGAAGCATTATTGGCAGTACATCCTGTAAATTCTAAAGAGGAAATTGATGAACTAATTTCTGAAGCAAACCGGTCAGTTTTGTGAGTGGACACCAACAGGTTAGCCTGATGGCTGGGAGAGTGAAAGAGATTGCTAATGAAACTATGGACAAGTGGTGTAATAACTTTTCTCTCCTTTTTCTTTGCTTCTACATCGGAACAACACTCTCAATGGTCTTAGTATTACCAACAATTTCTTTAGATGGTTCTTTAGGTGCATCAAGGACTGTTTTAGCATATTCTTCAAGAATATTCAAGTCAACTTCATAACCCATTTTTGTTATCCAAATAGTTCTAGGAGTAACAAATTCCATCCACATTTCATCTCGTTTGATTACAAAGAATATTTGCTTATCATACTTATCTACTATGCTCTGTGGTAACCTTTCTCTAGCTCTCATCTTAGTTTGGAAGTTTTGGAAGTAGTTTGCTATAATTTTGTCACTATCAGCGCCCATACTAGTGATAGCTTCCATGATTTTCTTGCCTACTGGGATGTCATATCCAAAGTCCTTATGACCAATATCAAGTATCTCTTTGGTGAAGTAAAGCATCAAACACACAAGTAAGTTGCCAAAATAAATTGTCCTCTTCTTGTCACCCTTAATCTTCTTCAGGTTATCAATCATTTCATCCTTAATCCATTCACAGATATCAATCCTAGCATTATTCTTGACCATCTCATATGCACTATGAATGCATAAGCTGGAAACAAAGTTTAATCTATTTGTATGAGTTACTCTATAGCCAAGTACCATGCTCACATATCTCACATTTGCATCAGTAATGTCATTAACCCTAAAAGATCTGTTGTTAGATGTAGTTCTAGTTAAATCCATAACACCCTTGTTAGGTATCTTCTTAGTTTTGTCGGGCCTCCTACCAGTTGAGGGTAAACCAATAACTGCCTTGATTGCTTCCTTTGAGATTTTAAAGACCGAATCAAGCCACATAATTTCTCCATGAACTCTGCTCAGTACAATATGGACTACCTCTTTCAGAAATTCAGGTATGTTCAGTATTTCACCAAATCCTAAGTCTCCTACAATCTTGTGCTCCGGTTTAACCAAACCTTGCTCATCAGTAATAACATCATTGTAAATGTTTTTCAAATCATCAGTCCCTAAATTTTCTATGTTGCAGTGAATGTAGATTCTAGGGTCTTCGACAAAAGCAACTCCCTTAGGAATTTTTGAAAAAGCTTCGATAGAATCATCTTGCTTGGCAATTTCAGGGATGATCTTAAACATGGGCCTAGGGTGCTTAATGTTTTCTACCATAGTAGGGTTTGCAATAAAATTAGGTGCAGAAGATGAAGATGCCATTTCGAAAGATAAATACCTCTTGCTTCAAATCTTGAATGCCTGAGAATACCTTTCTGCTTCACCTTGGATGCCTTTGCTCAATTTTGCGCTCTCTGAATGCTTGAATGCTTGGTAGATTGAAATGAGGTTTTTTTGATGCTTTATAACCAAATTTTTTTTCAAAAACCATATTTAATGCTTGCCAGTTAAGTTAAATTTTAACACATCTACCGATAAAGAAGAAATGTGTCTTCTTACCATCAACCGAGGGTAGAATGCATGATTTTCAACTTGTTGCCATACCCCCTAAGGATTATTCCTTAGTTAGATGAAGAATCTCCTACCGATGGAGGGTTACTCTATTCTATTGGTGTAGAGATAGATTCATCAACTCTCTAATTTCTTTACTTAATCCATTGTTTTGAAAATTCTTTCTTTATTTCATTTACCTTTTCTTTTCCATTCTCAATAGATCCTTAATTCTTTGTCGGTATAGTCTTGCTTCTACAAAATTTTGCAATATGCCCAATCTTGTTACATGCATAACAAGTTACATTATTCCTCTGAATAGATTTTCATTATCCTTGACTAGTTTGTGTTTTGCATTGATTAGATAAATGTCCAAATTTACCACAAACATAGCATTTCACATTCATTCTACAATTTTCTGAATTGTGACCAACTGACCGGTGGGTAAGTTTGTATTTTGATTATTTCTAAATATGCACTGATTTTCTCTATGACCAAATTTGTAGCAATTGAAACATTTCCCATTAAAATTATAAGCATTAGGTTGTCTTACCGATTTACTGTGATCTTGAATATTTGCAGTCCTGAAACTTTCTCCATGTTCAAATCCAAGTCCAATTGTATCTCCATCAAGTTTTTGTCTTTTCAGCATGTCATCAAGTCTTTCTAAACTTTTCTTGAATTTGTCTTTGTGTTCATTCACAGTGATCAACTCATTTTCCATAATGCCAATTTGTCTCCTAAGCTCCTCTTTATCATGTTGCATGTGAATCAAATCTGTCTTTAGCATATCATTCTCATGACAAAGTCTAAAATTTTTATTTGCTCCATCATTAAGTCTCCTAGTCAAGTCTTCTTCATTCTTCTTTCTGTCTTTAATATCCTTACATAGCCTCATGGTTAAATCTTGCATTTCATTCCTCATGTTAGTGTTCTCTTGCCTCAACTTATCTACAATATCACTAAGAGTTTCCTTTTCATCATCATGTTTCTACATTTTCTCATGAAGTTCCTTTCTCTTATTTTGTGATATAACGAAGTTCTCTTGAAGTCCTTTAAAGAATTCCTTAGCAGTCCTTAGATCATCTTCAAGTTTGATATTTTTCAATTTTTCTACATCATAACCCTCAAGAGATCCTTCCAACTATTTTCTCAAACTTTCCATCAGTACCGGTTTTAGAATCTTCCTGAAGTTGTTAGACTTTTGCAAATAGAGGACCAGGCTCAGATACCAATAGTTAGATTTGATGACAGTCCCAAAGATGCTAAGAGGGGGGGTGAATCAGTGTCTAACTGGTTAATGGAATATTTGAACTTATTTATAACTTTGCAACCCAAATCAATGTACCGGTAAATGATAAATAATGCAGTAAAGAGAAATAACAGAGACAACATAAATGTTAGGACCCAAACGCAACTGAGAGGGGGGGTGAATTAGTTGTCTATTAATTTCAACCCAAATATAACTTAATCAAACTTGATGCATAATACCGGTAAACCAAACTTAATGTCGGTTGATAGTTTAACAGTTAATAACAGTACCGGTGAAGCTTAATGCATGAATTAGAAAGAGAAATATCATCCACAACACATAACATAGATATTTGTATGTGGAAACCCTGTAAGGGGAAAACCATGGCAGGAAACCTTACCCACAATTAGATGATACTACTACAGATAGTATGTGTGTACAAATGGGGTCTGCACATGCAGAAAAGGCCAACTGCCTAGAGCTCACTGCTCAATCACAAAATAAGAGTCACACTGACTACAATAGGATGGTTAAATCCTAGATAATGTAGTGCTCAAAATAGCATCTTCAATGCTAGATTCAGTATCGGTTAAGCTCTGATTGTCTTCTTCAAACCTTCCTTGAATCTTCAAATGATGTCTACATGAGTAGCTCTACTTATATTTGCATATACTGAATATTATAACCTTATAATACCTTATTACATTCCTCTACCACATAATCTCACAAATGAGATCTTACATAAATACCAAAACCTAAGACCAAATGTGTAGGTCGACTCACTAAGAATATTACAATAGAATCAATTACAAATGAATCAATATGTGATGCATTATGTTAGCTCAATGCATTTAAAATAAAAACCAATCAATAAATCATCTCCATAACGTGTCATGCTGATCTGGAATAGATAACGCTTGTCGGTCCATAACCTAGACCAATTTGCCGGTAACAACAAATATGCAAACTCGATTAGACCAATAACCAAATCTCCAAAACAAGTGTCCAAACCATGTCTTTGACATAACCAAGTAATCTTCAGATGATAACAGGTCATCCTTTGTTCCGGTGAACAATATAACCTACAGGTAAACCAAGTGACTGTGCATAAGTCACTGAACATGCCAGTGAACATAACCAAAGATCTCCAGAAAGATAAGTGTTGATAAGTGTTGACATCAATGACAAAAGCAATACAACACATCCATAATAACAACAGTCTCCCCCTTTGGCATTGATGGCAACACAAGATGGAAAAACCATCTAAGTGCCAAAGCAAAAATGCCAAAAACCAAAAAACCAACAATCTCCCAAAGAGATCAATTACCAGAAATCAAAATACAAATTATTTCTCCCCCAATGAGTAATATCTCCCCAAAAGATAATGTGTTTTTCCATAGATATCTCTCCCACTTTGAAATCAAATGCCAAAGCAATACAAAAACCAGATACAACCAGCTCATAGAACTAATTATAAATACCAACTTATCCAACCACTCCCCCTGAGAAGTATCTCTCCTTCATCAAAGCCAAAAAAAAAGGTTTCTTTGTTAATTTCTGTCAGTCTGATGCCAATCTCCAACTGTCTAAGTCTCCAATGGTGAGGGTATTACCCCAAGCTGCTCTCTGAGATATTCAAAAGTTTCCTTAGGTAAAGGCTTTGTAAAGATATCTGCAATATTCTCTTTAGTATTCACATAAACCAATTTCACTTCCTTTGCTTCAACATTCTCTTTCAGAAAATTGAATTTGATAAAAACATGTTTAGTTTTAGAGTGAAATACCAGATTCTTGGATATATCAATTGGTGCCATATTATCATAGTAAATAATTATAGGTTCTTTGCATTTTACCTTTATGTCCTTCAACATTTGTTTAGTCCATAATACCAGAGTACAATTAGTTGTTGCTGCAACATATTCTGATTCTGCTATTGATAATGATGTACAACTCTATTTATTTCTCAAGCATGAAATCAATCTGCTACCAAGAAAGAATGCTTTGCCGGTGGTTCTCTTTCTGTCATCAGGTCTTGTTTGTGTCAAATATAGTAAACCTCCAATCATAGATTTATATCTTGTCGGATTAACAGGGGCTGAATCATCCTTCAATGATAGTTTATTAGTTGTAGTCATAGGAGTACTTACCGGTTTAGAGTTTTCCATATCAAATTTCTTTAGTAGTTCTTTCAAGTACTTTGATTGACATATGAATATACCTTTATCAGTCTATGAAATCTGCAATCCTAAAAAGAATTTTATCTCCCCAATCATAGACATTTCAAATTCTTCTAGCACCTTATTAGAAAAGTCTTTACACAATCCATCTTCTCCTCCAAAAATGATATCATCAACAAAAGCTTCAATAACCAAGATGTCATCATTAGTTACTTTGAAATATAAATTACTATCAACATTAACTTTACTGTAACCAAGCTTCAAAAGATATTTGTCCAATCTATTATACCAAGCTCTAGGAGCTTGCTTCAATCCATATAAAGATTTCTTTAACCTACAAACCATATCTTTGTCATTTGTCAAAGAAAACCCATTAGGTTGTTCAATGTACACTTCCTCTTCAAGATCATCATTCAAAAATGCACATTTAACATCCATTTGTTATACTTTATAGTTCTTGTGTGCTACAAATGCTAGAAATAGTCTAACTACCTCAATTGTAGCTATCGGTGTGAAGGTTTCATTGTAATCAATTTCCTCTTTCTATGAATATCCCATACACACTAATATTGCTTTGTTTCTGATTACCTTACCATCTTCATTAATTTTATTTTTGAATACCCATTTAGTTCCAATTACATTTTTGTTTTTAGGTCGGGGAACCAATGTCCATGTGTTATTCTTTTCAATTTGTTCCAATTCATCTTCCATAGCTTTAATCCAATGTTTATTTTAGATGCCTAAAAAATAGTTGCTGGTTCAATTTGAGAAATTAAGCATACCTCTTCATTTGCCAGTCTTCCTCTAGTCATTACACTTGGATATTTATTCCCAATTATCTGACTTTTAGAGTGATTCAATCTTACATACCTAGGTGTATTCACTTGTTGTTGTTCTTCAGTCACTGTGGAATTCTTAGCTGATGCCAGTGTGACTGGATCAACATTATGTACCAGTGCATTTTGTATAGGTTCATTTGTGATTATCTCAACTGTCGGTTCAGAGTCCATAAACCTTGAATTGCCTCTAAACTGTTCATCAATCTTCACATTTGTACTCTCAGTGATTTTATGGAATCTTTTATTAAAATATCTATATGCCTTTCTATTAGATGAATAACCAAGAAATATTCCTTCATCACTTCTAGGATCAAATTTACCAATATAATCATCTCTCCTAATGTAACATTTTCTTCCAAATATTCTGAAATATTTAAGAGTAGGAGTATTACCAAACCATAGCTCATGAGAGGTCTTACCGGTTTCACCTTTTATGTGAACTCTGTTGAATGTGTAAACCGTTGTATTCATTGCTTCTCTACAATGCACATGAGGTGGGTTTGTTTCTGATATCATGCTTCTAGCTGCATCCAGAATAGTTATGTTCTTCCTTTCCACAAGTCCATTCTACTGGGGTGTCTATGGTGCTGATAGTTGTCTTCCGATTCCATTCACTTCACAGGATGTATTAAATTCCTTAGATGTAAATTCACCTCCTTGATCTGATCTTAAACATTTGATTTTCTTACTAGTTTCATTCTTTACCATTACCTTGAATAATTTGAATTTCCCAAAAGCTTCTGATTTATCCCTGAGAAAAGTAACCCAACACATTATAAAATAATTATCAATGATTAGCATAAAATATCTATCTCCTTGTAGACTTCTAGTTCTTGCTGGACCACATAAATTAGTGTGAATTAAATCAAGAGCATTATTGGATTTCTCTAGAATACTCTTAAAATTTGTTCTAACTTGCTTTCCAAATTGACATTCCTTACATACCAGATTGTGAGATTTTACAATCTTAGGTAAATCCCTTACTACCTTAGTTGTACTAATCTTCACAATGCAATCAAAATTTACACGACAAAGTCTCTTATGCCATAGCCAACTTTCATCAATATGTGCAATCAAACATGTTTTCTCATTGTTATTCAAATGAAAGATATTACCTCTAGTCTGATTACTAGTTGCAATTTCCAAACTAGTTCTATTCATGATTTTGCATTTACCATTCTTGAATTGTAATTGCAATCCCTTTTCAACTAATTGACCAACACTCAAAAGATTATGCTTCAAACCTGCAACATAATAAACGTTGTCAGTATTGTGCTTACCATCAAAAGATATAGTGCCTTTTCCTTTGATCAAACAAGCTTTATCATACCCAAATCTTACTAGACCTCCATTGTATTCCTGAAAGGTTAATATTTTACTTTTATCACTAGTCATATGATGTGAACATCCAGAATCAATGATACATTCATCCTTTTCTTCAATTTTAGATGCCAAGGCCTTCTCTACCGGTTATATAGTAGGTGTTGGTTGATAATCAATTATTGCAACAAAAGCCCATCCATTGTCTGTCAGTTCCTCATCAAAATCATCAGTAACTCCTTCATCAGCATAGTAACATGATTTGTCTCTATTCTTCTTAAATCTGTGTCTCTAATATTCAGGGTTAGGCTTATATGTTCTATTAGCTTCTTCTCTCAATCTTGCATGTCTATCAGGACACCTAGATGCCATATGACCAATTTTATTGCAATTAAAACATTTAAAAGGTTCTTTACCTTGATACTTACTTCCAACTGGACCTTTACGCATTTTTCTTGCAAATAGAGCTTCAAGCTCTTCTTGATCTTCATTTTCCCTTCTGATGTCTTCAAGTTCTCTTGCATAAAGTGCTTTCCAATCAGATTTCTTAGATGATGATGATGCTTTGAAAGCTAAACCTGTCTTAATTGTAGTAACAAGACCAAATTCCTCACGTTCAAAAGATGAAAGTTTTCCAACCAAAGTATCTCTAGATACTGATGTATTAGGCATTATTCTCAATTCATTAATAGCAGTTACTTTCATTTTGTATGCCAGTGGCAATGCTCTTAAAAATTTCGAAACAATCTCATCTTCACTTAAGGATCCTCCACAACATTGGATACCCAAAACACTTTCATTAACTCTTTCCATAAAAGCAGAAATTCTTTCATCTTCTTCCATTTTTAGATTTTCATACCTGACCCGAAAGCATTCTAGTTTTGCAATTTTGGCAGTGGTATCACCTTCATTCAATTTTTCCAATTTATCCCAAATAGCTTTAGCTAGAGATCGGTCTGATAATCCCATGATTTGATGATCTGACAATATGCTCAAAAGTGCTTCTCTTGCTTTGCAATCATTCTCTTGATCTTTAGCCAAGTTTGGTGGATTAGGTTGACTTTGTGTAGGACCAACATAGCCATTCTTTGTAACATCCCATATGTCTCTTCCAATTAAATTTATATGAGTCTCTATTCCGATCTTCCATATACCGTAGTTAGTTCCATCAAGTTTTAGACTGTCTTTCTTGAAATAGTTAGTTGCCATAGAATCTCCTCAAGTTGTTAAACTTCTACAAAAAGAGGACTTATCTCTGATACCAATTGTTAGGACTAAGGGCAACTAAGAGGGGGGGGGGAGGGTAAATCAGTTGTCTATTAATTTCAACCCAAATAGAAATTAATCAAACTTGATTCATAATACTGGTAAACCAAACTTAATGCCGATTGATAGTTTAACAGTTAATAACAGTACCAGTGAAGCTTAATCTCTAAAACATAAAGAGAAATATCATCCACAACACATAACAGAGATATTTGTACGTGGAAACCCTTTAAGGGGAAAACCCATGGTGGGAAACCTTATCCACAATCAGATGATACTACTCAGATAGTATGGGTGTACAAATGGAGTCTGCACATGTAGAAAGGCCAACTGCCTAGAGCTCACTACTCAATCACAAAATAAGAGTCACATTGACTACAATAGGATGGTTAAATCCTAGATAATGTACTGCTCAAAACAACATCTTCAATGCTGGATTCAGTACCAGTTAAGCTCTGAATGTCTTCTTCAAACCTTCCTTGAGTCATCAAATGATGTCTGCGTGAGTAGCTCTGCTAATATTTGTATATACCGAATATTACAACCTTATAATACCTTATTACATTCCTCTACCATATAAGTTCACAAATGAGATCTTACATAAATACCAAAACCTAAGGCCAAATGTGTAGGTTGGCTCACTAAGAATATTACAATAGAATCAATTACAAATGAATCAATATGTGATGCATTATGTTGGCTCAATGCATTTACAATAATAACCAATCAATAAATCATCTCTATATCATGTTGTGCTGATATGGAATAGATAACGCTTGCCGGTCCATAACCTAGACCAATTTGCTAGTAGCAACAAATATGCAAACTCGATTAGACCAATAACCAAATCTCCAAAACAAGTGTCCAAACCATGTCTTCGACATAACCAAGTAATCTCCAGATGATAACAGGTCATCCTCTATGCCGGTGAACAATATAACCTATCGGTGAACCAAATATCGGTGACTATGCATAAGTCACTGAACATGCCGGTGAACATAACCAAAGATCTCTAGAAAGATAAGTGTTGATAAGTGTTGACAAGTGTTTACATCAATGACAAAAACAATACAACCCATCCATAATACCAACAATAAATACACATGATAACACAAAATATTTTGGTGAGGAAATCCGGTGTGGGAAAAAACTTTATGGGATTTGTTGGGAATCATTAAAATTGAGTCAAGTTTTGAGGCCCATTTCAAATTTTTTCTCTGCATTTCCAAATGATCATAAAATGAGTCAGTTTGAATGGCCTAGTTAGAGAGAGGGTAAAATGAAGCAAGTTGATTTTCAAAGGGTAAGGCTTTGGAAACTTGTACACCTTTCATTTGACCTATGCAGTGTGTTGTAACTTTCAGATTTTAGTTTGGATCAGTTTATCAGGTACCCATTTCAAGGGGTGAGCTAAAAGTGCATGTTAGGTGTAAATGCAAATTTTATTGAGTAGCCTACTTTGAGCTCCTATACCATTCGCCCTATTGATCGTCATGGTATAATTAAAAATGGATTGAATTATACGCATAAAAGTGTGCCTCTGTGCAAAATTTATAGTCTTCATGAATCCATTTGCACAGTTTACCAAGCTCGCTCTGTTTGCAGTATGTGTGGTTTGACAAGTCCCTATTTCAGCTGTTAGTCGGAGCCCTGTTTTGCATAAGTCTAGAAGTTGCCTCGGTGAATTTCATGTCAGAATGTTTGTTCCGGGCTATTGTGTGTGCAAATGACAAGCTATGTTTCTAGTTTCAAGCTCCTACCAATCCGTTTGATCGGTTTTCAAAAGGGTTTATTGAGCCATCTGTTTCAATGATCTATACTTTCATTGCTATATCAGTTAAAGTAGCTATTTTCATGAGCATAACATTTGCACCCAGTCATCCTTTTGGTTGAACTGAGTATTCTAAGTTTTGATAGGTACTTCAAGGTACCTATGTCTCAGATTTGATGGTCTATAGAGGTCGTTTGATATTATTAAGAAAGATATCATGAGTTGCCTGCGCATTGACTTCATCAGGTCCGCAGTGTCGACAAAGCCAGTTGGTCATTTTTGACCATTAATATCTCTTCACTCAGGATTTGTCTTGAGAAACGGTATGGTAGAGTTCATGCTTATATATCAAAGTACACGCCTGTCAGATGGCAAGGTTCAGAAAGGTGTTTTGACCGATTTGAAAATGCATCTTCGCGATTAAATGCGAAAATGTTGCATAAGTGCCTAAAAGTTGTAAAACTTAGTTTGATGATCCAAAAATGGTGTCGATCGATTCCAGAAGTATGTTTAAGGTTCCTAAAGCATTTCGAAGGTCAGTTTCATGAAAACAATGTTTTTTTTAGTCAAACCCACTTTGGGGCCTGACCTAGCTCATGCTTGTGCATTGATTTTATTGGCGACTTGGTTCCCTGGGAGAATTTCAGAATATTTAAATGTGGATTGTGATCATGAGACATGTCAATATGGTTCAAGATGTTAATAGAACTCCAGGAAATTTCAAATTGGTGAGTTTAATGCTAAATCCTCCTTCAGCGACAGAGAAGAGACATTAAAACAAAAGCGCTTGGCAAGTATAGTTTTGGAAGAGGAATTTTAAATTTTCAAAATGCAATTGGCAGCCATAATGCCAATTGACTTTGACCAAATCTCCTCCTTGCTGTAGTTTTTGGAAGGGCATTAGAAACTACCAAAGCAATGAAACTTTCAGCAAATGTGAAAGTGAAAAGCCAATTAAAATTTCAGCAAATGAAGATAACAGCAAATGCAGCCATTTTCCATCCTCCCTGTGGCATGTGATGTTGAAAGAAGGCAATGAATATTTCAAGAAAATGCACATTGGCATGTTTAAAAGCTCAATCCTATGTGTTGCGTGATATGAGGAAGCATTTAGTAAACCCCAGCAAATGTTTGGCATCTCCATCTCCCTACGGTGGCATCTGAGGGTGTTTTGAAAACTTCCAAAAGTGCAAATTTGACAGGAGTAATGCATATTTCCTCCTCCTTCTCAGCTGTGTGCGTGGTGTTTGGGAGACAAAAAAATAACTTTAAGCAAATGCAGTTGCAGGGGTGAGAAAAATTCCATAACTCTGCCAGCATTCTCCCTTGCTAGCCGTTGAAATTTTTGGGAGACATTAATTAAGCTTTTAGCAAATTATGTTGGCAGATGTAAGGCCAATCCTCCCTACCATGAGGTATTAAGCCTACAGTTCCTCCTCCTATGCAGGGCAACGTGACATCCAATAGACACTTTCACGCAAACACTATTGGTAGGTGTTTGGTAAAATGGTTATCTTTTGCGTGGTACATGGTGTTGGAAAAGGCATTGGAAGCTAAATCAAATTGCAATGATAGATTCACCGTTTCCTCCCCCTGTGCAAAACATGATGGGGATGTGATAAAGGCTTTGTAAACTTTTAAGTAAATAGAATTGGCAGGTGTAAAGCTTGATTCCACGACCTTGCCAGCATCGTTTCCAGCTGTGGTGTTCTGAAAAAGCATTTTGAATATTCAACGAAAGCTCTTATTAAAACCTTCAAAAAATGCACAAAACTAGGCAAAACCATATATCCCACATTGGATGTGCATGGGAAATTTTATGTATTTAAATATAAATCTCCACACTACTATAATGTCAAAGCCACAAGAGGCTTTTGACGAATGGTGCCGATTGGGCGCCCAAGCAAGACACATGCGCACAGGCACACTTCTTGAGGTGACCAAGAAGGCTGAGTGGCGACCAATTGGACCCCCACGCAGGCATAGATCCTGAGGTAGGCAGGTTTTTGCAGAGAATGAATGACTTAACGAGTGAGCAAGTTGCAGAGGATCTGACAAAGCGCACTGTTTTGGAAAGCGGAGATGCTCGTCGGTTAAGTTTCGTGAAATGGCTTATATGTTCTTTTAGCTTCTTCTCTCAATCTTGCATGTCTATCAGGACACCTAGATGCCATATGACCAATTTATTGCAATTAAAACATTTAAAAGGTTCTTTACCTTCATACTTACTTCAAACTGGACCTTTAGGCATTTTTCTTACAAATAGTGCTTCAAGCTCTTCCTGTTCTTCATTTTCCCTTTTGATGTCTTCAAGTTCTCTTGCATAAAGTGCTTTCCAATCAGATTTCTTAGATGATGATGATGCTTTGAAAGCTAAACCTGTCTTAATCGTAGTAACAAGACCAAATTCCTCACGTTCAAAAGATGAAAGTTTTCCAACCAAAGTATCTCTAGATACTAATGTATTAGGCATTATTCTCAATTCATTAATGGCAGTTACTTTCATTTTGTATGCCGGTGGTAATGCCATTAAAACTTTAGAAACAATCTCATCTTCACTTAAGGATCCTCCACAACATTGGATACCCAAAACACTTTCATTAACTCTTTCCATAAAAGAAAAAATTCTTTCATCTTCTTCCATTTTTAGATTTTCATACCTGACCCGAAAGCATTCCAGTTTTGCAATTTTGATAGTGGTATCACCTTCATTCAATTTTTCCAATTTATCCCAAATAGTTTTAGCTGTAGATCGGTCTGATAATCCCATGATTTGATGATCTAACAATATGCTCAAAAGTGCTTCTCTTGCTTTGCAATCATTCTCTTGATCTTTAGCCAAGTTTGGTGGATTAGGTTGACTTTGTGTAGGACCAACATAGCCATTCTTTGTAACATCCCATATGTCTCTTCCAATTCAATTTAGATGAGTCTCTATTCCGATCTTCCATATACCATAGTTAGTTCCATCAAGTTTTAGACTGTCTTTCCTGAAATAGTTAGTTGCCATAGAATCTACTCAAGCTGTTAAACTTCTGCAAAAAGAGGACTTAGCTCTGATACAAATTGTTAGGACTGAGAGGCAACTAAGAGGGGGGGGGGGGGGAAATCAGTTGTCTATTAATTTCAACCCAAATAGAAATTAATCAAACTTGATTCATAATACTGGTAAACCAGACTTAATGTCGGTTGATAGTTTAACAGTTAATAACAGTACCAGTGAATCTTAATCTATGAAACATAAAGAGAAATATCATCCACAACACATAACAGACGTATTTGTACATGGAAACCCTGTAAGGGGAAAAACCATGGTGGGAAACCTTATCCACAATCAGATGATACTACTCAGATAGTATGTGTGTAAAAATGGAGTCTGCACATGCAGAAAGGACAACTGCCTAGAGCTCACTATTGAATCACAAAATAAGAGTCACACTAACTACAATAGGATGGTTAAATCCTAGATAATGTACTGCTCAAAATAGCATCTTCAATGCTGGATTCTGTACCGGTTAAGCTCTAATTGTCTTCTTCAAACCTTCCTTGAATCATCAAATGATCTCTGCGTGAGTAGCTCCGCTAATATTTGCATATACTGAATATTACAACCTTATAATACCTTATTACATTCCTCTACAATATAAGTTCACAAATGAGATCTTACATAAATACCAAAACCTAAGGCCAAATGTGTAGGTTGGCTCACTAAGAATATTACAATAGAATCAATTACAAATGAATCAATATGTGATGCATTATGTCGGCTCAATACATTTACAATAATAACCAATCAATAAATCATCTCTATATCATGTTATGCTGATATGGAATAGATAACGCTTGCCGGTCCATAACCTAGACCAATTTGCTAGTAGCAACAAATATGCAAACTCGATTAGACCAATAACCAAATCTCCAAAACAAGTGTCCAAACCATGTCTTCGACATAACCAAGTAATCTCCAGATGATAACAGGTCATCCTCTATGCCGGTGAACAATATAACCTATCGGTGAACCAAATATCGGTGACTATGCATAAGTCACTGAACATGCCGGTGAACATAACCAAAGATCTCTAGAAAGATAAGTGTTGATAAGTGTTGACAAGTGTTTACATCAATGACAAAAACAATACAACCCATCCATAATACCAACAATAAATACACATGATAACACAAAATATTTTGGTGAGGAAATCCGGTGTGGGAAAAAACTTTATGGGATTTGTTGGGAATCATTAAAATTGAGTCAAGTTTTGAGGCCCATTTCAAATTTTTTCTCTGCATTTCCAAATGATCATAAAATGAGTCAGTTTGAATGGCCTAGTTAGAGAGAGGGTAAAATGAAGCAAGTTGATTTTCAAAGGGTAAGGCTTTGGAAACTTGTACACCTTTCATTTGACCTATGCAGTGTGTTGTAACTTTCAGATTTTAGTTTGGATCAGTTTATCAGGTACCCATTTCAAGGGGTGAGCTAAAAGTGCATGTTAGGTGTAAATGCAAATTTTATTGAGTAGCCTACTTTGAGCTCCTATACCATTCGCCCTATTGATCGTCATGGTATAATTAAAAATGGATTGAATTATATGCATAAAAGTGTGCCTCCATGCAAAATTTAAAGTCTTCATGAATCCATTTGCATAGTTTACCAAGCTCACTCTGTTTGCAGTTTGTGTGGTTTGACAAGTCCCTATTTCAGCTGTTAGTCGGAGCCCTGTTTTGCATAAGTCTAAAAGTTGCCTTGGTGAATTTGATGTTAGAATGTTTGTTCCGTGCTATTGTGTGTGCAAATGACAAGCTATGTTTCTAGTTTCAAGCTCTTCCCAATCCGTTTGATCAGTTTTCAAAAGGGTTTATTGAGCCATCTGTTTCAATCATCTATACTTTCATTGCTATATCAGTTAAAGTAGCTATTTTCATGAGCATAACATTTGCACCCAGTCATCCTTTTGGTTGAACTGAGTATTCTAAGTTTTGATACGTACTTCAAGGTACCTATGTCTCAGATTTGACAGTCTACGAAGGTCGTTTGATATTATTAAGAAAGATATCATGAGTTGCCTGTGCATTGACTTCATCAAGTCTGCAGTGTCGACAAAGCCAGTTGGTCATTTCTGACAATTAATATCTCTTCGCTCGGGATTCGTCTTGAGAAATGGTTTGGTAGAGTTCATGCTTGTATATTAGAGTACATGCCTATCAGATGGCAAGGTTCAGAAAGGTGTTTTGACTGGTTTGAAAATTACGTCTTTGTGATTAAATGCGAAAATGTGGCATAAGTGCCTAAAAGTTGCAAAACATAGTTTCATGATCCAAAAATGGTGTCGATCGATTCCAGAGGTATGTTTAAGGTTCCTGAAGCATTTCAAAGGTCAATTTCATGAAAACAACTTTTTTTTTAGTCGGACCCACTTTGGGGCCTGACCTGGCTCATGCTCGTGCATTGATTTTATTGGCGACTTAGTTCACTAGGAGAATTTCAGAATATTTAAATGTGGATTGTGATCATGAGACATGTCAAAAGGGTTCAAGATGTTAATAGAACTCCAGGAAATTTCAAATTGGCGAGTTTAATGCTAAATCGTCCTTCAGCGACAGAGAAGAGACATTAAAACAAAAGTGCTTGGCAAGTAGAGTTTTGGAAGAGGAATTTTAAATTTTCAAAATGCAATTGGCAACCATAATGTCAATTGACTTTGACCAAATCTCCTCCTTGCTGTAGTTTTTGGAAGGGCATTAGAAACTACCAAAGCAATGAAACTTTCAGCAAATGTGAAAGTGAAAAGCCAATTAAAATTTCAGCAAATGAAGATAACAGCAAATGCAGCCATTTTCCATCCTCCCTGTGGCACGTGATGTTGAAAGAAGGCAATGAATCTTTCAAGCAAATGCAAATTGGCATGTTTAAAAGCCTGATCCTGTGTGTTGCGTTATATGAGGAAGCATTTAGTAAACCCCAGCAAATGTTTGGCATCTCCATCTCCCTACGGTGGCATCTGAGGGTGTTTTGAAAACTTCCAAAAGTGCAAATTTGACAGGTGTTTCCTCCTCCTTCTCAGCTGTGTGCGTGGTGTTTGGGAGACAAAAAAATAACTTTAAGCAAATGCAGTTGCAGGGGTGAGAAAAATTCCATAACTCTGCCAAAATTCTCCCTTGCCAGCCATTGAAATTTTTGGGAGACATTAATTAAGCTTTCAGCAAATTATGTTGGCAGATGTAAGGCCAATCCTCCCTACCATGAGGTATTAAGCCTACAGTTCCTCCTCCTACGCAGGGCAGTGTGACAGCCAATAGACACTTTTAGGCAAACACTATTGGTAGGTGTTTGGTAAAATGGTTATCTTCTGCGTGATACATGGTGTTGGCAAAGGCATTGGAAGCTAAATCAAATTGCAATGATAGATTCACCGTTTCCTCCCCCTGTGCAAAACATGATGGCGACGTGATAGAGGCTTTGTAAACTTTTAATTAAATAGCATTGGCAGGTGTAAAGATTGATTCCATGACCTTGCCAGCATCATTCCCATCTGTAGTGTTCTAAAAAAGCATTTTGAATATTCAACGAAAGCTCTTATTAAAACCTTCAAAAAATGCACAAAACTAGGCAAAACCATATATCCCACATTGGTTGTGCATGGGAAATTTTATGTATTTAAATATAAATCTCCACACTACTATAATGTCAAAGCCACAAGAGGCTTTTGACGAATGGTGCCAGTTGGGCGCCCAAGCAGGACACAGGCGCGCATGCACACTTCCTGAGGTGACCAAGAAGGCTGAGTGGCGACCAATTGGACCCCCACGTAGGCATAGATCCCGAGGTAGGCAAGTTTTTGCAGTTAACGAATGACTTAACGAGTAAGCAAGTTGCAGAGGATCCGACGAAGCGCACTGTTTTGCGAAGCGGAGATGCTCGTCTCTTAAGTTTTGCAAAATGGCGAAGTGTTAAAGAGCCTGCAAGTTCCATGAAGATAGACAGTCGGCGTTGATTCGCAAGCCAAAGATTCTTGCCAGTTCAACCTTGCGAAATGGCGAAAAGATCAAGAAAGGGCGAGTTAAAGATTGAGCATGTTCCAAGGCGATCGATGGTGAGTGTGATTTCGGAGCCCGAAGATGCAAGTTCGTTAGCCATTGCAAAATGGTGAAAGACACATGGGGCACAAGTGGCAGGCCTCGGTGGAGGTCCAGCTCATGGGTCCCGCTGAGGTGACGCTAAGGTGGCGATGAGGTGGCCGACAAGTAAGCAGATGGGTGGCGTACATGTGGCAGTGAAGAGGCAGTGAGGTGGTTGATTGATGAGGTGTCATCCGAGGTGGCACCTAGTGGACCCTATTGACAAATTAGAGACTGCCATGTGGCGGGGCGTCAGGCCAAAAATTAGAGAAAAATCAAAGTTAAAATCAAGTTAAATATATATTTGAAAACTATATAGAAAATCCAAAAATTTAAATGATGTGCACATATTGAGGATTAATTCGCCGAGAGGCTCATTTTTGCCCAAAAGATCAAGTATTATATATCACCGAAAAGCTCTCGGGATGAGGAATGTAGTTATAAAGTTTTGTTTAACAAATATGGGATATTTCAAGAGCATTTCCCATGGGAAGGAGGAAGGAATTGAAATTCAGCTGGAAAAAGAGACACTTGGCAATTTCTGTTGCAGACCTAATCTTTTTCCCTCACCTTCTTATTCTCATTTTCTTCTCAATTAGAAGTGTTCCAGAATTTTGTGAGGAAGTGCTCCAGATTTCATGGCTTCCAGTTCTGAACTTCTTGGCCCAAATTTGTAAAAAATTTTGGTATGTTTTAGGGTACAGAGATTACATTGCAGGATGATAGATTATTTCTCTAGTTGCAGATCTCGCTTGTGTCAGGCATGAGTAAATTTCCCACATTATTGTCTTTGTGTATGTATTTCATTATTATGAATTGAATCCTTAAGGAGGATGAAATTTCAATTTCAAGGAGATTGTGTGATTGTTAATAGGTATCCTTCAATGAAGGTTTTAAACTCTGTAATCAGTCATGAATAATGGAATGTGTCCCAGATCTAATAATTTTGTGAATAAATTGAGTAATGCATTAGTATAAGGTATTAGTGCAGGAATATTGTTTAAGAAGAACCAATTTGTGAATAGGATACACTTTTGCAGTTCTGTGTGTGACTATGTTGCCCAATGAACAAGGCACTGGTCTTGCAGATTTGGGGATTGTTTCAGATTTACAAATTAAAGACAAATCTATTTCCCTTTTTGTTTAGGGGTTTGTGTTGTATCCTTCCCAAGGTCTATTTCACCCATTATTTGTATAAGATCTAGCCAATCTGTATGTGCTATCTAATTTGTTGAGCTTGTGGAATGGTTTATCTGCTTCATTGATGTTGTCATGGTGAGTAAATGAGTTTGATTCATTGCATCAAAAGGGTGTCCCCCCTAGGTCTAGCAGAACCTGAAGTGCAGGAGGATAATTTAGGGTCCTATGTTATGTTGTCCAAGCCCTGATGTGTGTCATAGACTGAAATTGGCCGTTTCATAGAAGGATTGCAAGTGAACTTGGGTTAATGAATTTTGATGAACAATGAAAATGGCAACTCTGTTGGGGATGTGTTGTAATAATTCATATTGAATCAAATCCCAAAGTTGGGCCAAAATTCATTTGGGGAAGAGTCTTAGAAGTGTACAAATCTGGAAGTCATTTTTAGATTTGAAAGTGTGTCCTTGAAAATTTGTTAATAAGAAATTTGAAAATATTATGTGAGCCTATTGTATGTGGTGAGACCCAGAAATTTGAAAGTGTTTCAGAGTGTAGATCAGTGGTTTAAATTTTATTCCTCTTCAGCGAGGTAGCGACTCTGTAAGAATGAACCTAAGATTTGGAGGAATTCTTCAAATTTCCAATCAGAAGTAAAGTGAACAGCAGCATCAATTTTTTCTCTAGGTATTCCTCAAAGTGTTAATGAGACAATTCATGTTCCTTATAAGGTGAAAAAGTCACCATAGAAAGGAAAATAAATTTGTAGTATGCATACTTCATGTTTTGAAATAAATTTCAGTCATAAGTGATGGGAGAAGTGTGTATGATTCTAAAAATTAGTGATTGCATATGTTTTGAAAAGAATTTATGAAATAGTAAGATGCATGGTTATAGTAGTGGTTCAATAAATGTTGTAAAATTAATGGATCTAGATGTAGTTCCTAGATCTAAAAATCCTTTATCAAATGTGAAAGAAATTGATAGGGAAATTGAGATATGTTTTCAAAAGATCCAAGAGAAGTTTATCTTGTTTTTAAGAAAGTAGGGAAAAGAAAAGAGGAAGAGTCATCATATGTTTTCTATGAAAGATTTATAGCTGCATTAAATGCGTTTTCAGCTAATGCTAGACCCCATGAGTCTGTTTTGATTGAGTTATTCTTAGAGCTTGATGAGCCTGACTCAGTTAATTGGTCTACAACCTTGAGAGAAGAAAGTGTCACATGTATTAAAGAATGGATAGATGAGATTGAGCTAAATAAATCTGAAAATGTACACAAGATTGAGGAGAGTGAGGGAGATGAATCCATGAGTGGATATGCCTCCTTTGATGTTGAAGGTGATTCTTATTCTCAACATGATAGTTTAGATGTGCATTCAGAGCAAGAAGAAATTTGTGAGAATATAAGTAATTGTTCAAATAATCATGAGCCCGTTGAGGTTTCAGATTTTAATGATATGGATCACCTTGTTGTTAAGTACAATCCACAAAATATTTGCAACCAATGTTATGAAACTATGTTGCAACATATAGCAGCACTTTATGAGCAGCATGATAAAGGCTATGATGCGGATGCGAGTTGTTGTAATGATGAAATAAATGTGCATAGAGACCTGAGAACTGTTGATTTAATACCTTTATCAGATTGGGACAATGTTTAAAGCTCAGAGGATGAAGCCAAGGAAAATGAAAATGAAGAAGAAGGTTCACTAAGTAGTGAACAAATTTCAGAACACTTAGTTGCTGATCTTCAAAGGTATGCATCCAAAAATGTGTCAAATCTCTCACATCCAGCTAGTACATGTTATGATATTGATGATGTTTTTTGAGGGTGTGAAGTATGATACATATGTTGTTGATTCTTTCCCTATATTTGATTTGAGTGATGGACAAGATGAAGATGCATATATGCTTGATAGGTGTGATAATGTAGATTCATATTTTGATATGAACTCAGACTTTGATATGCATTGTGTGGATCTTTCTTTTAAAAGGCATGAAAAATCTGAAATAATTTTCCCTGGTTTGCAAGTGGGAAGTGAATCATTGTCAAGTAATGAACATGTGTTTTTACTTATGCAAAGTACTGATAGAAATTGTGATCAACAAGATGAGGTGCAATCAATTTATGAGGAAGTTTTCCTCTCTAGTTTGCAAGCCATCATTGTGGAAGAGTGTTTATCATTTGAGAAAACTATCAATATAGATATGCCTGATATTCCAAGTGTTCAGATTAAGTTGGGTTACTTTTCTTTTCAGTTGGGAAATAATGGTAAAGAGTATGGCACTCTTATGTCACCTAGTGACCAACCCTTTCAGCATTCGTTTGGTTTTCAAAGATTGATTGATTATGAACATGCCGATGATTATGTTTTATGTGATCAGCTGATTAGAAGTGGAAGTGTTTCTGAACAGGCAGATGCGAATGATGATTTCAGCTTACCTTTGATTTGTGGAAATGAAAAATCATGTGTTTGATAAAGGTAAGAATTGATTTCAGTTTTGATGTCCCGGGGCCATTTATAAGTTGTATATTTTGTACAATTGATTTTCTTCAATTGTGTGGCTTTCAATGAAATGCCCTGATATTTGGGTAGAATAAGGAGCCCTTTGTTTTGGAGAAGAGAAGAGATGTATTTCATTTTTGGGTAGTCTGCTTAACCATAGATTCTTAATTCTTGTGTTGATCTTGCAATCAACCATCCCCAGTCAGAGCCACTGTTGGGACTCATTAAATTTGAGTCAAGTTTTGAGGCCAATTTCAAATTTTTGCTCTGCATTTCCAAATGATCATAAAATGAGTCAATTTGAATGGCCTAGTTAGAGAGAAGGTAAAATGGAGCCAATTGATTTTCAAAGGGTAAGGCTTTGGAAACTTGTTGTACACCTTTCATTTGACCTATGGAGTGTGTTGCAACTTTCAAATTTCAGTTTGGATCAGTTTATCAAGTACCCATTTCAAGGGGTGAGCTGAAAGTGCATGTTAGGTGTAAATGCAAATTTTATTGAGTAGCCTACTTTGAGCTCCTATACCTTTCATCCTATTGATCGTCATGCTATAATTCAAAATGGATTAAATTCTATTCATAAAAGTATGTCTCCATGCAAAATTTCAAGTCTTCATCAATCCATTTGCTCCGTTTACCAAGCTCACTCTGTTTGCAGTTTGTGTGGTTTCACAAGTCCCTGTTTCAGCTGCTAATCGGAGCCCTATTTTGCATAAGTGTAAATGTTGCCTCAGTTAATGTCATGTCAGAATGTTTGTTCCTAGATATTGTTGGTGCAAATGAAAAGCTATGTTTCCAATTTCAAGCTCCTGCCAATTCGTTTGATCGGTTTTCAAAAGGGTTTATTGAGCCATCTATTTCAGTGATCCGTACTTTCATTGCTATATTAGTTAATGTAGCTATTTTTATGAGTGCACCATTTGCACCCATTCATCTTTTTGGTCGAACTGAGTATTCTAAGTGGTGATATGTAATTCAAGGTACCTATGTCTCAGATTTGAGGGTCTATGGAGGTCATTTGATATTTTTAAGAAAGGCATCATGAGTTGCCTGCGCATTGACTTCATTGGGTCCGCAGTGTTGACAAAGCCAGTTGGTCATTTTTGACCATTATTATCTCTTCGCTCGGAATTCGTCTTGAGAAACCGTTTGGTAGAGTTCATGATTGTATATCAGAGTACATGCCTGTCAAATGGCGAGGTCCAAAAAGGTGTTTTGACTGGTTTGAAAATTACGTCTTCGCGATTAAATGTGAAAATGTGGCGTAAGTACCTAAAAGTTGCAAAACTCAGTTTGATGATCCGAAAATGGTGGCGATCGATTCCAGAGGTATGTTTAAGGTTCCTGATTTTTTTTTTAGTCGGACACACTTTGGGGCCCAACCTAGCTCATGCTCGTGTCTTGATTTTATTGGCGACTTGGTTCAGTGGGAGAATTTAAAAATATTTAAATGTAATTGTGATCACGAGACATGTCAATAGGGTTCAAGTTGTTAATAGAACTCCAAGAAATTTCAAATTGGCGAGTTTAATTCTAAATCCTCCTTCAGCGATATAGAAGAGATATCAAAACAAAAGCGCTTGGCAAGTAGAGTTTTGGAAGAGGATTTTAAAACTTTCAAAATGCGATTGGCAGCCATAATGCCAATTGACTTTACCCGAATCTCCTTGCTATATTTTTTGGAAGGGCACTAGAAACTACCAAAGCAATGAACCTTACAGAAAATGTGAAAGTGAAAAGCCAATTAAAATTTCAGCAAATGAAGATAACAACAAATGCAGCCATTTTCCATCCTCCCTATGGCACGTGGTGTTCAAAGAAGGCGATGAATCTTTCAAGAAAATGCATATTGGCATGTTTAAAAATGTAATCCTGTGTGTTCCATGGAATGAGGAAGCATTTAATAAACCCCAGCAAATGTTTGGAGGCTCCATCTCCCTACGGTGGCATCTGAGGGTGTTTTGAAAACTTCCAAAAGTGTAGATTTGACAGGTGTAATGCTTGTTTCCTCCTCCTTCTCAGCTGTGTGCGTGGTGTTTGGGAGACAAAAAAAAAACTTTAAGAAAATGTAGTTGTAGGGGTGAGCAAAATTCCATAACTCTGCCAGCATTCTCCCTTGCCAGCCGTTGAAAGTTTTGGGAGACATTAATTAAGCTTTCAGCAAATTATGTTGGCAGATGTAAGGCCAATCCTCCCTATCGTGAGGTATTAAGCTTGCAGTTCCTCCTTCCGCACAGAGCAGTGTGGCAGCCAATAGACACTTTCAGGCAAACACTATTGGTAGGTATTTGGTAAAATGGTTATCTTCTGCGTGGTACATGGTGTTGGCAAAGGCATTGGAAGCTAAATCAAATTGCAATGATAGATTCACTATTTCCTCCACTTGTGCAGAACATGATGGTGACGTGATAAAGGCTTTGTAAACTTTCAAGTAAATAGCATTGGCAGGTGTAAAGCTTGATTCCACGACCTTGCCAGCATCATTCCCAGCCGTGGTGTTCTAAAAAGGCATTTTGAATATTCAACGAAAGCTCTTATTAAAACCTTAAAAAATGCACAAAACCAGGCAAAAGCATATATCCCACATTGGTTGTGCATGGGAAAGTTTATGTATTTAAATATAAATCTCCACAATACTATAATGTCAAAGCCACAAGAGGCTTTTGATGAATGGTGTCGGTTGGGCACCCAAGCAGACCCCACATGCTTGAGCACGCTTCCTGAGGTGACCAAGGAGGCTGAGTGGTAGCCAGGTGGACCCCACGCAGGCATGGATCCTGAGGCAAGTGAGTTTTGTAGAGAACATATGGCTTAACCAGTGAGCACGTTGCAGGGGATCTGATGAAGTGCACTGTTTCGCGAAGTGGAGATGCTCGCCGGTTAAGCTTTGCAAAATGGCGAAGTGTTAAAGAGCCTACAAGTTCCATGAAGATCAACGGTCGATATTGATTTGCAAGCCAAAGATGCTCACTGGATAAACCCTGCGAAATGGTGAAAAGCTCAGGAAAGGGCAAGTTAAATATCGAGCATGTTCCAAGGAGATCGACGACGCGCATGATTTCGGAGCCTGAAGATGCATGTTTGTTAGCCCTTACGAAATGGCGAATGAAACATGGCGCATAGGTGGCAGGCCTAGGTTGAGGTCTAGCTTGCGGGTCACGCTGAGGTGGCACTGAGGTGGTGATGAGGTGGCCCACAAGTAAGCAGATGAGTGGCGTATATGTGGCAGTGACAAGGCAGTGAGGTGGCAGATTGGTGAGGTGTCATCTGAGGTGGCACCCAGTTGACCCTATCAGCAAATCAGAGACTGCCACATGGTGGGGCGTCAAGCCAAAATTCAGAGAAAAATCAAAGTTAAAATCAAGTTAAATATATAGCTGAAAACTATATAGAAAATCCAAAAATTTAAATGATGTGCACATATTGAGGATTAATTCCCTGAGAGGCTCATTTTTGCCCAAAAGATCAAGTATTATATATCACCGAAAAGCTCTCGGGATGTGGAAAGCAGTTATGAAGGTTGTTTTAACAAATATGGGATATTTTGAGAGGATTTTCCATGGGAAGGAGGAAGGAATTGAAATTCAGTTGGAAAAAGAGACACTTGGCAATTTTGGTTGCAGACCTAATCTTTTTCCCTCTTCTTCTTATCCTAATTTTCTTCTCAATTAGAAGGGTTCTAGAATTCTGAGGAAGTGCTCCAGTTTTCATGGCTTCCAGTTCTGAACTTCTTGACCCAAATTTGTAAAATTATTTGGTTTGTTTCAGGGTACAGAGAGTACATTGCAGGATGACAGATTGTTTTTCTAGTTGCAGATCTTACTTGTGTCAGGCATGAGTAAATTTCCCATATTATAATCTATGTGTATGTATTTCATTATTATGAATTGAATCCTTAAGTAGGATGAAATTTGTCAATTTCAAGGAGATTGTGTGATTGTT